>NW_024080641.1:7793015-7963584 GCF_003009895.1 Hyaena hyaena | reverse complement strand
CCCCCCCCCCCCCCCCCCCCCCCCCGGGGCCCCTTGGACACTGCCATGCCCTGCCCTGAAATCCATACCAGGCAGGGCTCCAGGCCTCCAGCTGGCTCAGAACGGACCCAATCACTCCACATCTCTCTCCCCAGCCTGAGGGACCCCACTCACCTCTCTGCAGGGAGTTAGGGCCTGGGCCGGTACCTGCAAAGGAACAAAATGAGCCTATTAGCATCCTTCTGGCTCCTCTCTGAAGACCCGCCTCAGAGACCATCTCAGCCAAGGAAGTCCCCGGTGTGATCATTCTCTCGGCCCTCCTGCTGCAGGCTGTGCACAGGTTCAGACAGACCCAGCGAGTCGTTACTGGAATCCAGGGAGTCTGGGTCTCAGGACTGTTCACCCTCCAAAACCCAGGAGTCCAGGACGTTAACCCTTTGGGCTCTGTGGGCCCAAGAGGTAGGAACCCCAGCCCCCTCCTCCTTCCAACTCAAGTACAGGTCTCAATTTTTCTTCCCTTTTCAAGACCCAGGAATCTGGCTTCCCAGGCGGCCTCCTCAGATCAGGATTCCAGGCTCCCAGTCTCTTCCTTCCAGAGTCCACATCCCAGTCCCCCAACTTCAAAGAGCTGAGTGGCACCGGGGGTAGGAAAGAGCCAGCGGTCCCCATCCTTGCCATTACGCCACTGTCACACCAACATGTGTGGACATGCCGAAACCCACGTGGGCCCAAGTCTCTACATCTGGATTTCCAGTACGATGTGTGCCCCCACCTTCCATGGCCTCTTAGCCCAGCGTGTGGACACATCTGTGTCCTTGGGACCCCCCTGGATGGGCCCCAGCATAACACAGGTCACACCACACAGGCCCCAATCTCACTGGGCCAAGAAGTGGGGTCAGCCTTATGCCAGGAAGACAGGCACATGTATGCCTATGCCTTGCACACAGACCAATCCCCAGAGACCAACACTGACACATAAATGGACTCACAACATAGACCCACACCCTCAAGGTTGACACGCCTGCACACAACCACATGTACAACACTGACTTTCCCTTGCACATTCATATATACTCACGTAGACGCACAACAGAGAAACCGATGTGCCCTCTTGCAGACAATTGGATACATGCACCTATAACAGATAAACACTTGCACACTGGCCAACACACAGGGGCACATACATATGACATATGATCACTTGCACAATCAAAGACACACAGGTGCATCCTTCTAACGCCCAAACACACCCATACACACTCATACAACTTCACATATCCCCCTGATTCATGGTCACAAAACTGATACATCCCCACACCAACAGAGGCACAAATGCACATACTTGCTGATACACACCTCACACACATGACACAGAACTACAAGCACACACAGACACACAAAACTGACACACAAGCACACAGGCACAAAAAGATTCACCTTGCACAGACATTCTGGGATGTCTGTGCACTCCTAAGACACAGGCTCACACAGCAGCCCTGTAAGGGATTTACACACTTCCAAAATGCACACAAAATACTGAACCATGGTAGCATAGTCAACAGATAGGCATAGATTCACACTCACATACAGTCATGAACACACATCCCTCCTAGCCCTGAGGTGCCCCCACCCCACCTGCTTCCCAGGCCACAGAAACCCTAACATCCTTCCCTCCCAGCACATCCTCCCAACCCCCAACCAAGGCACAAGCCAGGGCCTGAGGTCAGAGTTCAGCAGGTGGAGTCTCAAAGGATTGGGGGACCGAGTCCCAGAGCCCCGGCATAAGGCAATCCTTCCACTGGCAGCCCAAAGGTCCCCCGGCCTGGCCATCTGTATGCCGGCAACTCTGGCCCCCATCTGCGGAGATCTAGCGGGTGGGGGGGATTGGGGTGGGGTGGGTGGGGAAGGGCCGGGTCTGTGCCCCTCCCCTTGGGCCCATCTGTCCATCCCTCGGCCTCTCATCCCTCCATCTGTCCACCTACCGGCCGCCCATCCCCCCCCCCCAGCCACCGGGAAGAGGAAGACATGGCCGTCTCCCCCAAGGACCGCTGAGGACCCCCCCAATTGACACAGACCGAGGGAGCGGCAAACTCCCCTCCCCCAAACCCATACGGAGGCCTGGACCCACAAGGAACGAGCCCCAGCCCCCGGCCGGGATCCTGACGTGGACGCACAGACACACACCCTCGGAGACACACAACCCGCAGACATACACACACACACAAATGGACACCAGAACGGGCACACCCGGCTACATAAACCCTCGGATGGACGTCCAACCTGGACACAAACACCCAGCGCAGCCGGCCCCGCGCCCACACTCGTTGGGGGGGGGAGGGTTCCACACCTGGGCACACAACCCACGCACACACACCTGCACACAGCCCCTCCGATGGGCGCGCGACAGCCCCCCAGACACACAGCCAGAGAAGCAGCCGCTCGGGGGACACACGCGCGCGGCCGGACACAGCACCTCGGCTCGACACCCAGCACACACCCGGATGGCCACACAAGCAGGGCGCCGCACACGCCGGCGCCGGGCACACACAGGGCCGCGCGAGCGCACGCCGGGCCCGCCGCAGCGCCGTGGACACACACTCACACGCTCGCACGCTCACACCCGCGCTCCCACCGGCGCCCCCGCCCGCCGCCTCCCGGGCCGCTGCGGGCCGCGCTCACCCAGCCCGGGGGGGCCCCGGGCCCGGCCCCGCCGCCGCCGCCGCCTCGCTCCGCGCCATGGTGGGGGGAGGGCCGGGGGAGGGGGCGCGGTGCCGCGGGGCCGCCTCCCTCCCGCCTCCCGCCCTCCCTCCCGAGCCGCCGCCGAGCTCCGCCCTCCGCGCCGCCCGCCGCCCGAGCCCCGCCGCCACCACCGCCGCAAGGGGGGAGGGGGCGCCGACCGGAGGGGGCGGGCGGGGCGGCCGCACTGCCCAGACCCCGGCTCCGGGGCGCGCCGCAGACCCCTCGCCACTGCGGAGCCGCCGGCCCGCCCCCGACCCCTCCCCAACCCCACCTCCAGCCCTGCCGGCTTCCCCAGAGACCCCCAGACCACGCCCCAACTGGCGTGAGGACTCGGATCTCCCTGCGGAGACCTCGGAGCGCGTCCCAATACCCCTCGGGCCGAGCCTTACCTCCTTGGAGGACCCAGACCATGTCCTACAGCCACCAGGACCACAAACCATGTCCTACTCTCCTTGGTGACCTCGGACTCTGCCCCATACTCCATCGGGGACCCCAGACCATATCCCAGCACCTAAGGGCATCCAGAGCACCCCCATCAGGGACCCTAAATCATACCAGAACATTCAGGTAGACCTCAGACCACGCCCCAGAGAGGACCCAAACCATGTATCAATAGCTAGGGAGACACCAGATCATGTCTTACTCTCTCTGGGGACCCAAATCCTATCCTACTGCTTCCCGGAGACCCCAGCCATGTCCTTCCACAAGCCATTACTTGACCCCCAATAGGGACTCCAGACCACGTCTAACTTCTAGGGGGACCCCAAAATGTCTCTTAGTCTCCCTAACTTTCCTCATTACCCCCATCAGACCCTAGATCATGCTCCCCTCTAAGGCACCCTGTGGTTTTCAGAATACCCGATTTGCCCCCAGATTCTATCCCTGCATCCTTCCTGTTCCTATTCTCTCTTTTGGACTCTGCAGACCCTTCCCCTTCCCTGTGACTTCCATGGAGACCACGATTCTTGCTCCTTCCTTGGTTAGACGCCTTTCCTGCCCAATTCCTATTCAATAGCTGACCCCTAGCCCCTCCCCCAAATCCCACTGATATCTGAGGCCACCCTCCACCTTTTTCTGAGATACTCACCAGGCCCCCAGACCCAGCAAGACCTCCCCTCTAAATCCGCCTTATTGCCATCCCCTAGCTCCCTGGCAGCCCCAACCCTTCCAATTTGGGGTCCTAATCAAGGGTCTCTGCCAAACCCCTTCTCTAAATTCTTCCTAGTCACATCATGGCACAAAGCCTGCCCGCCCCCCACGCCCAGATCAAGGGCATCTCTGCAGAGCCGCCCCTCTAGTAAACCTTGACACCACTCACAACCCTTAGATGCCGCTGAGACACACTCACGATCCCGCCCTCAGTCTTCAGATTCCAACATCACTGCCACTCTCACCACCGCCATCTCCCGCCCTGGGTCCTGGGGCTCCCTGATGGGACGTGGAGGTCCAGGGCTGGGAGCACGGAGAGAGAATAGTAACAACAGCAAAAGTGGACGCACGTCCAGCGCTACTACTGTGCGCCAGGAATGGTTCCATGTGCTTCACATACATGACTTCAGCAACTCCTCCCAGGGGCCAGATGAGGAGGCCCCATCCCATCCTGATTTTACAGAGGAGGAAAATAAAACCACGGAGAGGTTAGGTAACTTGCCTCAAGTCACACAGATAAGGGAAACGGAGGGGAGGGCAGGCCTGGGATGGACAGGAGGGGAAAAGAGAGGATAAGATAGATGGAAAATAAGAGAGACGGAGATCCTCAGAGACAGGGAAACAAAGAGCCTGAGCCCAAACAGAGAGCCCCCCTTCCCTAAAGATTGAAACTCTGGCCCCACCCACCCGTTGAGCTCTGGGTTCCCAGTCCTAACCAACCATGACCTTTCTACTTCTCCAACACATCAGCTCATCACAGCCCCTGGGGTCTTTATTTTCATTCAAGTCTTAATTCAAATGCAATCTCTTCAAAGAGGCCTTCCTTTCCCAGCCCCAGTTTACACCTGCACCCCCACCAATTGTCCTTATGTCCGCAGGTCACTCTGAAATAGGTAAAAAATAAGATGGATTGATGGGTGGGTTGATGGATGGGTACATGATAAAGCAAGCACGATGAAACGTTAATGGTAGAGTCTAGGCGGTGGGTCTATGGGCATTCACTGTAAAATTATTTTCAACTTTGCTGCCTGTGTGAAATTTTTCGTAATGAATGTTGGGAAGCGGGCCGAAGGACTCTCCTGGAGACTAGAGAGAAAGCAAAAGCATAGTCCCAACAGGTCCCCCTATTTCTAGCTATCACATCACCCCATTTTATTTCCTACATGGCACTTATCATCCTTGTTAATCATCTTGTTTGCTTGTTTGCTTCTTTATTGCATACTTATTTTATTGCCTATAGTCTAGTCATTGAAATATATGCTTCCTGAGGGGAGTGGCGTCGGCACCAATTTTCTTGTGTCCACAACAGCAATGGGCACCCGAGAGGTGCTCAGTAAACACGTGTTCTTGAGTGCCTCTTAGGAGAGGGCCTGGGAGCTAGGCCCACTCCGCAGTAGCCACACTCAGCAATAAACTCAGCCCCTGACTGCGGTCACTGGAAGGGGTGGGGGGATACCCCCAGTGGCTGGAGAATGTCCCATAAGGTCAGGGAGTATGAGTTGGCCTGAAAAGAGGGCAACAGGTAGAAGTTTCCTTCTGCGTTGATTCCTGACCCAGATTTTCTCATAGAGACCCAAAACCATTCTCACACTTCCACAGTTGGGCCCCGCCCCCAAGCCCAAGTCCACCTGGTCTCCAAGACTCCACTCAAAGCAACCCCCCGCCCCCCCAGCCCTTTCTGACCTAAGGATGCCCATCAGGCCTAGTCCACCCGCCAACCCCCCACGCTTAGCCCCTGCACTCCCCCCTGCACCTTAAACTCTACCCCAAAAGCATCTAGCTTTCAGTCTAGGCACTGGCCCGTTTTGCCTCGTTCAGATCCTCCATTCTCAGTTCCGCCCTAATCCCGTTTCTTCCTCTCCAACAGAAGCCCTACTTTCCTCGAAGGTTAGCAAGGAGCGCTCCCAGGGAAAGCCTAGAGCTTGGATTTAAAAATATGGAGCCTGGATCTGCAGAAGCGCAGGTAAAGGTTGGTGGAAAGACAGAAGGTGGTCCCCAGTATGTTTGGGGGCCCCTTGAAGGAGTGGCCCCAAACCTAGAGCCAAGCCCCATTGTGCTGATTATCCATTGGATAGTGTATTCTGTTCTGGCCTCTCTGATTGGTCCCCCCACAATCCCTCTAGCCAAACCTACACTCTGCATTGGACAGTCCTTAGAGCCACCGTCTCTGATTGGTCCTTGCTTTCCAAACTCCCTGCTTCTGATTGGGCAACTCCTCGTACATGCCTCTTTCTGATTGGATTGTCTGCAATCATGAGCCTGGATGCTGACAGAAGTTCAACTACGTGGGAAGGAGGAGGAGATGATTCCCTAAATACCCTGCCTGAGAGGCAGAGTGGCCATTGACCACCAGATAGCTTTGAGTTGAAGTTTTAACTGTACAAACCACTAGCAGCGGGGTTTCAGGCAATTATGTTTGGCTTCTGTGCCTCAGTTTACTCATCTGTAAATTGGGGATAATAAGGATGCCAGCTTCACAGGGTTTTGTCAGGATTAAATGTCAATACCTGTAAAGCGCTTATGGAAGTACCTGGCACATAGGAAGCCCTCGATCAGAGCGTTAACTATTATTAATTTGATCATGTAACTGCATGACCTTGGACGAGTCGTTTTGCCTCTCTGACCTCTGCAGGACGGCAGTTGTTTGACCTCTTAGTTGAAAGACCCCCTCCTACCCCCAGCCCTCTTCTTCCATCTCTGGCCATCAGAGACTGAGGTTGTGATCAGAGGGAGAAGCAGAGATGGGCCTGGCCAGAGATGGGGTGGAGAGGGCACCAGGCCGGGTGTCAGAGAGGAGCTCAAATCCGCCCCTCCCCCAACTGCTGGCGGTGGGGCGGGGCGCGACTTATCTGTGCAAAGAGCTTGTCCAGACTGGAAACAAGGGGGGACAAGGGTTGAGCTGAGCGGAGTGGTGAGGAGGGTGGTGTTCTGGCGGGGAGGGCTGGGGAGGGCTTGGAGCTGAGCTTGTGGACCCTCCCCCAGGAATGACAGGGCTGGGGGAGGGGCTGCCCAAACCCAAGGTCATTGTGTCACTGTTTCCATGGCAACGAACACCTCTCATCAGGGAACCTGGAAAGGGGTGTTGGGGGGGGAGCTCCCAGGTCCCTGGATCTGGGGACGGAGAGAGGAACAGAGACCTGAGGAGAAGCAAAGAGAAAGGGTGATTTATCTCTGTGAAGACCTGCCCACCTCAGAACTCTCAGAGCCTGGTACACTGTGGGTGCTCAATAAATGTCTCTCAAGAGATAAAGACAGAGAGCCTGAAAGAGTCAAAGGCTCAGAGATGCCAGAAGAAAGAAAGAAGAATCCCCAGACTAGGACGGGTAGGGTGTCCCTTTCCTGCCCTTCAACCTCATACTCCTCAGGGATCCACTGAGAGTTCAGGATCCTCTTCCCTTTCCCAGTCTGGGGCCCTCAGGCCTACCTAACCACACAAACCACCCACCCCAGCAACTCCCTTGAAGCAATTTTATCTGCTCCTTCAACAACTTTTCTGCCTTTAAATTCTTCCTGCCTGGGAGCACTGAGGAAAGTAGCATTCAGTGCAAGCTAATGCCTGATAGCTCTTGGGGGGGTGGGGGGGAGTGGGAAGGAGGAGGGGAAACCCGGCACTTGCTCTCAGGAATCCAGGTGTCCTTATTCCCCCTTGGGAGTGTCCCCTCCTGGATTCAAGTATTTTCCAATTCCTCCAGGAAACCTAGCCCCCTTCCACCCACCCACACACCCACACACCCTAGAAAACCCTACAGGCCCCTCCCTTCCTTTCTGAGAAATAGGTATCCTCTTTTCCTTCTGGGACTCAACGGGCATCCACTTGGTCTGCCTGCCCTCTGCTGGCCGAAGGCCGGTACTGCAGGGACTGTCGCCTAGGGCCCGCAAGGAGAAACAGAAACTGAGAGCAGAGGATCTCGGAGTTCTTGCATTTTAATTTCTTCAGGGTCTCAGATGTTCAGGTCCTTAGTGGTCCGAGTCCGCAGTTTCTTCAGGGATTCCGACATCAGGAATTCAGGTCCCCAGCCCAGAGGTCAACGAAAGAAAGACAACTTCTCTCGGAGCCAGGCCTCGGTGAGGTCCTCAGTGGTCCGGATTTCAAACACCTGGGCGGGGAGCGGTCTCAGCGCTCAGATCCATGCAGGAACTGGGAGGGCGAGCACGCTGGCCCCTTCCTCCCTTAGACTAGGAGTCGCGACCCTCAGCCCATCCTCCCTCAGCCCAGGAAGCCCAGACCCTCACCCCCCTCCTCCCTAAGAGTGGGGGAGCCTCAGCCCCAGGCCCAGACCTTCGTGAGCTCTGCAGTCTGCACCAATCTGTTTTTACTCCCCGCATACATCATCTGTTGTTCAGGCTTGCAGCCTGCGTGGAAAAAAGGAGAAGGGAGCATAACTGGGGGACCCTGGTTATCACTAAGGCCCTAGCAACGTCATGCAGGCCCTGAAGTTTCTCTTAGGGTCCTAGGAGTTATTCCAAGGTAGTCTCTCGAAGCTCTATTCAGAGTTTGGGGACTTGTTTGGGGGCTTGTTATTCTGAGGGTTCCTGGAGATGGTGTAGAGGCCAGATGGGGCTTCTAAGGAAGAGGCTAACTCGCTTACACACCTTGAGACTGAGGAGGATGGGTGGATTCTTAAGGTATCTGAGCACCCCCTCCCCACGCCGCTGTGCTCCCAACACTCACCACACACACACACACACACACACACACACACACACACATACACCCCACATGTGCCACACACTCCTGTACTCACCAAGTCACGAACACACACAGTGCCCGGTCACACACACCTGCACCCCCATACACACACTCACACGCCGCCCACACAGCATCTAAGCCCCCTTATCGGGACAGGTATGGGCTGTGTCTCACCCACGGGGCTGGAGAAGATGAAACACAGGGGGTAGGACACCCGGCCGTCCTCATGCACGTACTTGTAGCTGTAAACCACGAACCTACACCCACGAAAGGGAATTCAAATTCAACATTTCAGCCTGGGGCCCAGGCCCAGTGCCCATTGCCAGAGCCCACAATCTTGACATCTTGCCTGAGTCTGAGAGCTTAGGATTGACAAATGAGACCCAGGATACTGGTCTTGAATGCAAAACAATTAAAGTAATAATGGGGGGGGGGCGCCTGGGTGTTTCAGTCGGTTAAGCGTCCAACTTCGGCTCAGGTCATGATCTCACGGTTCGTGGGTTCGAGCCCCACATCGGGCTCTGTGCTGACAGCCAGCTCAGAGCCTGAAGCCTGTTTCAGATTCTGTGTGTGTGTCTCTCTCTGACCCTGCCCTGCTCACACTCTCTCTTTCTCTCTTTCTCATAAATAAATAAAAAACATTAAAATTTTTTTAAAAAATAATGGGGGTGCTTGTTTGATTCACAATAACCCTATGACATAAATGCTATTATCCCCATAATATAGATGGGAAAACTGAGGCCCAGAGAGGTAAAGTCACTTACCCAAGGTTCTGTGGATAGAGGACAGACGTGAGCCCAGGAAATTCAGTGCCGGAGTGTAAGCACTCAAGCACTATGCAGTACTGTCCAGAGCTCTAGATCTCTGGCCTAATTTGGCAAGCCCAGTGCAAAATGAACACATGAGGCCTATTGTTCCCAAGGCAGGAGAAAGGCTGTTCCCTTTCTTCTGCAGTCTCTCCAGACTGATTGTGTCTTGTTTTTTTAGTTTATTTTTGAGACAGACAGACAGACAGACAGAGACAGTGTGTGAATGGGGAAGAGGCAGAGAGAAAAGGAGACACAGAATGCTGAAGTAGGCTCCGAGCCGTCAACACAGAGCCCTATGCAGGACTCGAACCCACAAATTGGGAGATCATGACCTGAGCTGAAGTCGGACGCTTAACAGACTGAGCCACCCAGGTGCTCCCTGATTATAGTCTTTTTAAGTTTGTTACATAAAGTCGGGCTCAGGCATGCGCACACACTCAGGGAAAGTACAGATGCTTGCAGATAAACCCTGGAACTTGTGCAGGGGGTGTGTGCCAACCTTGACCCTGACTCTGACCCTCCCCCCATGTGCACTCAGGCCTCCTGCCTGGGAGGGAGGGCAGGAGCACTCACTGGGTGGGGCAGTGACCAGCGGAGAAGCTGTCAGGGGCTGGAGGAGGGACCATGTGTGAGCGAAGGCCACTCCATGCCTGCAGCACATTCTCTACTATCTTATCAGACCCTTACAACAGACACAAATCCAAAGATAAAACTATAAAAAATTTCCAAATGGCAGGCAGCCGCAGAGCAGTAAGCCCTGTGTTCGAGGGGCACCTGGTTGGCTGAGGCGGTTAAACATCCAACTCTTGATCTCGGCTCAGGTCATGATCTCACTGTTCGTGAGTTTGAGCCCCACATTGGGCTCTGCATTCTCTCTCTCCCCCTTTCTCTCTGTCCCTTTCCTGCTCAGGCTCGCTCACTCGCTCTCACTCGCTCTCTCTCTCTCTCTAGGTAAATAAACTTAAAAAAAAAAAAAAGCCCTGTGTTCGAGGCTTCCCTTCTGTGCATGATGCCCAGTGGGACTCCACCTGTCAGATACCTGGGGAGCTGATTCTGGCTGAGATCTAGAGCCTGAGATTGAGGGTTGAAATCTTGGGGCACCCAAAATTCACCCCAGGGGAGATGAAAAGTCTAAACAGACTAGATTTCAGAGAAGGGTCAAAGAGCATCCTATATACGAAAAGCACCAGACTCATGTGGCTTCGCACAGGATTCTCCCCAATCGTTAAAGGTCAAATAACTTCTCTGTCTCCTCCCCAAGTATTCTCGTGCATTGAAAAAGGAAATTTTTTTTTTCATTTTTTGTTTAAAATAGTGCAATCAGGAGACCAAAATCTAACAAAGTTTGTACCAAAAAAAGAAAAAAAAATCAAACTCTAATGTGACTGTCAGTATAAAATTCTGCAATAAAATAATTAATATGCAAAACAAAAGGTTGTAGGGTGTGAATTCGTGGCCTTAAGCACGGATCAGAGCCCGTGGTTAAGACCGGAATCCGAGGGGCCCCTCTGTTCCTTCATCATCACCCCTCTCCTCCTGGCCTGACCCTCCCCTCCCTTCCCCCACAATACCTCGGCTGTCTCTCAGGCAGCTCTGTTTTTAGTTCCTCTGGAGAAATGTTCTGAGGGGGGAGAAAAGACTGACATTAAATAGGCACTTCCTGCTTGCCGGGACACTGGTCTAAGAAACACACACAGATCAACTCGTTGACCTCTCCCACAATTCTGTGGGGCAGGTCTATCATTACCCCCACTTTACAGGTAAGCAAACTGAGGCCCAGAGTTGTTAAGACGCTTGTTCAAGGTGGCAGAGAGCGAGCAGCAGGATTCAGATTTGAACCTGGGTTCAAATCGTAACCATTTTGCCGCACTGCCTTACTCTGAAGTAAGCTTTATTATCATCCCCGTGTTACTGATAGAGATAGCGAGGCAAGAAAGGGTGAGGTCTACCCTTTTACGGGATTTCCGCTAGCCTTTTGTTGAGTTATCTGGAAACTTTCACTTAAGTGCCAATAAACTATCATCGCCATCGTCTTCATCATTTTCCCGAGTGTAGTCTATGTGCGAAGCCTTCTTCTAAACCCATTGCAAGGATTAAATAGCTGAATCCATAGATAACCCGAAGAGGAAGGTACTGGTACGCCCATTTCACAGATGAGGAAACAGACCCAGACAGGTGAAATCTCTTGCCTAGAGTTGCAACTGAGCTGGAACTTGACCTCCAGGCCTTTCTGGGCCCCAGTGTCAAGCTCTTAGCCTGGCTCTCCCAGTCCCACCCAGCACTTCTTAGGGGTCCCATCCATCCAAGCCCCTCACCTGAAACTCTTCCTCCAGCACCACCATCTGCCGGTCTTTGTCCACCTTCACTGGGGAGGGATGACACACAGGGGTCAGACGCCCCTTCCATCCACCCGTGACACTGAGCCCCGACTTCCTTGTTTGCCCTCACCCTCTTCGTCCACCCTTCCAGGGAAGAAGATGACACTCACTTATGATGGCCGCATTGTCCGTCTCTTTTCGGAAGCGAAATTTCCTCAGCTTTTCCTTTAGCTCTGGATCCACCTCGCACACCACCAGGGAGTCCGACTGCCAGAGGAGCCCAGAAAGAACTGAGCTGGCCTGGACCCAGCCCCACCCCCTTCCCCAACCCAACCTGTTTCTCTACCTACTAGTAAAGAGGCAGGCCCTGACAGAGCATAGGATGCTTCTAGGAACATTAGGGAAAAGTGCCCTTTCCTCAGGGCAGATGCTGCCCCTTCCCAGTGCCCACACT
This sequence comes from Hyaena hyaena, assembly GCF_003009895.1. Taxonomy (NCBI): domain Eukaryota; kingdom Metazoa; phylum Chordata; class Mammalia; order Carnivora; family Hyaenidae; genus Hyaena; species Hyaena hyaena. Next base: position 7,951,446 of record NW_024080641.1, on the reverse strand, counting down.
TGGGGCACAGAGCAGAGGCTGGACTCCAGTCCTCTCGGCAGGTACCCTTGGGGAACGCTCAAGGAGGCCCAGGGATCTGCCTGCCTGGGGCTAAACCCGGATCCAGCATCTCTGTTCCCCCCAGCCAGGCCCTTTGCCGCAGTGGGGTCACCCTCCTGGCACCTGACCTCTATCCCACAGCCTGACCTTCACCCAGGCACTCTCCCAGGCCCAGCCCCACCCTAGCCCCCAGCACTCCCCCATACAACCCCTGGCCCCCTGACCATGACTCTTCTGTCTGAAGGCCTCTTCTTTTTTCAGTTCCGCTGTCTTCTAGGGGTGGGGACCAAGGCTTTAGGGGGCGGGGTGTGGGGCAGGGGAAAGGTTTCATCCAACACCACATCCTGTTTATGCCCATTCGGGGACAACTGTCTCAGATGGCTCCTCCCCTTCCTTCCTTCCCCTCATCTGCCGGGACCTCCCAGGCTTTGCAATCACCTAGACCTGGGTTCAAATGCTGCCTTGCTGTGTGATCCGAGCTAAATAACTTTGCCACTCTGATTCAGGATTCTTGTGAGGAGAAAATAGCTTCACATACTTCCTGGTACGGTGGGCATACTCAATGCAGAGTAGATAACGACGAGCTCCTTAACTCCTCCCCTCCTCCAGGAAGCTTTCCTGGGTTTCCCCCATCTGGAATATTTTAATTCCAGAGCAGAAAAGGGGGAACTTAGGGATGTTTGCTCGTCAAACTGTCACCTGTTGTGCTAATGGGGAAATGGAGACTCCACAGAGCCCAGGTAATGGCGAACTTTTTGCCTGCCATTCAACCTCAGGGGCCTAATAATGGGCCCTGCAGCAATGGTGTTCCATTCTGTCAGACTGGTACCCCCTTTTCATTAAGTGCATTTTGTGCTGCCCCTTTCCCACTCTGAAATGAAATTCCTGGGTAATGTAACCTACTTGTATACATAAATTCCTCCCTCCTGTCCCCCCCCCACAATCAATAGAATATCTTGTCATACAAAGGAGAAATAAAAAGGAAGTAATGTATGGGAAAACTCCATGTTATTTCAGTGAGAAAATGTAAGCAAACCAAAGAGTCTCTTCACAGGGGCACCTGGGTGGTTCAGTCGGTTAGGCGTTGGACTCTTAGTTTCATCTCAGGTCATGATCTCACGGTTCGTGGGTTCGAGCCCCGTATCGGGCTCAGTGCTGACAGCACTTAGCCTGCTTGAGATTCTGTCTCCGCCCTCTCCCCCCACTTGCTGTCTCTCACAAAAATGAATAAATAAACATTTTATAAAAAGAATCTTCATAGGTCCCAGCTCCACATTGGCTGGCCCGCTGTGCTGGCCCCATCCGCTGCGGTGGACAAGCCTTCCTCAATCCCCTCCATGGGCACTGGATCCCACCCTGTCCCATCTGCTTATGGGTCTCACCACGGCCACCCTCCCTCTCCCTGCATCACCAATGTTCCCACCCCCACTGGATCTTCCCTTTCAGCCTACATGTGGGGTTAGGTCTTCCCTTTTCAACACTAAGAATCCTATCTCCCATCCAGCCACTCACTGCCCATTCATTTCCTTCCTTTGTCAGCAAAACTTCTCGAAGGAATCGTCTACGCTCACCGCCTGCAATTTCTCCTCCCAATTTTCTCTTCAAGTCTCTCCTAGCAGGCTTCTCACTGCTCTCCCTGTCCCCTGACATACTCTTGGCAGGGCCACCAATGACCTAATGGTCAATTCTCGGTCTTCGTCTGTCATGCACTGTCAGCTGCATGTGACACCGTCCATCACTCTCTGTGCCCTGATACACTTTCCTCACTTGGCCTGGTTTTCCTCCGGGTCCTCTGGCTGCTCCTTCTTGGGCTCTCCTGCTGATTCTTCCTTTTGCTAGGGGCGTGTTCTGGGCTCTCAGTCCTTTGAGCCTTTCTCCTTTCCATCTACCTTCCTCTCCTCCTGATCTCACCCAGTTTCCTAGCTTTCAAACGGGAGACCCTAAGTATTTCTCCAGGCTGTGCCTCTCCCTGAACTCGAGATTCCTGCATCCAGCTGCCCAGCTGACGTGTCCGCCTGGATCTCCGTCATCTTTCACCCAGTTCATCGTACATCAGAACTTCTCGGGTTCTGAAATTCAAAGTGTAACCAGAACCTGCCCACTTGTCCCCGCCACGGCCCATACCCTGGTCCTGCCCACCTTCATCTCCTGCTGGAACTCTCCCAGCAGCCTCCTCACTGTCTCCCTGCTTCCCCCCACCCAGTCTACTCTTCTAGAGTACTCTCTAGGATTGCTAGAGGGATCCTAATAAAACCCAAGGCATACGCGACACACTTCCTCTCTCAAAACCCGCCTATGGTTGGTTCCGTATTATTTGGGTAAAAGCTAAAGTCCTTACGGTGGCCTTTAATCGGCCACCACCCCTCTTCCATTACCACTTGGACCCTGTCTTCCATTACCTTCCTCTTTGCTCACTCCACTCCAGCCCTGGTAGCCTCTTTGTGGTTCTGTGGATAATCCTCCCACCAGACCTTTGCATTTGCTGTTCCCTCTCTCTGGAACCCTCTTCCCCTTATGGTTTACCCTTTCATTTCCTTTTTTTTTTTTAATGTTTACTTATTTTTTTATTAAAAATTATTTAATGTTCATTTATTTTTGAGAGAGGGAGAGACACAGTGTGAGCAGGGGAGGGGCAGAGAGAGAGGGAGACACAGAATCCAAAGCTAGCTCCAGGCTCTGAGCTGTCAGCACAGAGCCTGACGCGGGGCTTGAACTCACGAACTGGGAGATCATGACCTGAGCTGAAGTCAGACGTTTAACTGACTAAGCCACCTAGGCGCCCCTACTTATTTATTTTTGAAAGAGAGAGAGCAGGGAAGGGCAGAGAGAGAATCCCAAGCAGGCTCCACGCTGTCAGTGCAGAGCCCAACCCGGGGCTCGAACCCACGAACCATGAGATCATGACCCATGCCAAAATCAAGAGTCAGATGCTGGGGTGCCTGGGTGGCTCAGTCAGTTAAGCATCTGGCTTTGGCTCAGGTCATGATCTCACAGTTCATGGGTTTGAGCCCCACATCAGGCTCTGTGCTGACAGCTCAGAGCCTGGAACCTGCTTCAGATTCTGTGTCTCCTTCTCTCTCTCTATCCCTCCCCTGCTCGCACTCTGTCTCTCTATCAAAAATAAATAAACATTAAAAAAAAAAAAAGTCAGACGCTTAACCTACTGAGCCACCTGGGCTCATTTCCTTCAGATATCTGTTCAAATCTCACCTGATCCAAGAGGCTTACCCCCATCTAAAATAGTGCTGACCTCATCACTCCATCTCCTCAGCTTGGTTTATTTTTCTCTATAGAACTACCACCAAGTCACATTATATTTATTTATTGTTTGTGTCCCCTCAACCAGAACATAAACTTCTGGCAGAGATATTTGTATGCTTTGTTCCACTGTTGAATTTCTAGACCTTTAGCAGCACCTGACACATATTAGGTACCTAAGTATTGTTGAATGAATAAATGAATCTTTGTGTATCTTTCAAGCACAACTACTCTATGAGGCGTGAACATTTTTGCTTAAACGTAGGTTGTAGTGGATGGGGTCTGTGATATCCCCCACCCTGGTGTGAAACGACATTTCCTCACGTCGTCCTTTCTGTCTGGCTGCTCCTTTTCAATCTTTGAGACTGTCGATTCCTTTGCTCAAACTTAAGTGTCCTCTTCTGTTGGGTTCTGTCGGATCCTGGTCTCCATTCACCCTCATACCCTCCCCAGGCTAAATCGCTAACACCCACACTTCAGTTCCCACCTCTGATCATCCTCAAAGTTTGGTTCCCAGCCCCAGTTTCTCTCTTAAGCTCCAGAGCCCAGAGCTGTGCAGCCTCCTGGCCCCCGCTGCTGGGTGGCGTGCACTGAGTTCAGAATCTTCCAGACCTGCTTCTGGGAGGCACCACCAACCCCCAATTTCCCAGCCAGGGACCTTTCCTTGGATTTCACCCTCTCTCCTCATCTGCAGCCAGCCAGCCAGTCCCTGGGCAGGTCCCCTCGGCCTCCTGGGCGTCGCCCCCACCCCCACCCTTTCCCACAGTCCCGCCCTGGTGCAAACGCTCCAGTCCCACCCCAACTGCCTCCCTGGACAGAAGGCTCCCAGTTTTGTTTCCTCCAATCCATGCTCCGAGTAAAGCCAGAGCCATCTTTCCAAACCCGCAACTCACCATGCCTCTCCCTCGCTCGAGGCCCTTCCATGGCTCCCTAGTGTCCTCAAGACAAGCCCAAACTGCCTCAAGTGGCCAAACACCTGGCCACAGCTCATTTCCCACCACCCCTGGCCTGGGGCTCTACACTCCGTCCACCCCGACCGCATTTTCCTCTAACAAGCCACTTCTCTGTAGCCTCCTGGGCGAGGCCCCCCGCTCCGCTTAGTCACCGGATCCAGGCAAGTCTGTGGACTGAACAGATTACAAGAGTCAAGGCAACAACTCCCGTTTGTTGACGGCCTCCATTGTGTCAAGCGCTTTCTGCGCCTCGTCTCTTTCAAACCTAGTCCCAACTGAAAGACGAAGCAACAGGCTCCGAGAGGGCTGCGGTGGTAAAGCGGGGACTCCAAGAACCCTGAGCGCCGACTCGTCACCTGGCGGCTCCGGCCTCGGGCCGGGCGTGCAGGCGCTGTGGGGAGGCCCGGCCGAACCCCAGATTCAGGAATTGTGACCGAGCCCGCGGCAGCTGAGGTGGACGGGCGCGAGACTGCCCCCTGCGGGCCGGGAGGCCCAATCCCCGGGCTCCGCCGCGCCCGTTGCCCGTGGCAACGCGGCGCACGCCCCGCCCCCGCCCCGCCCGCGGGCCCCGAAGCCCCGGCGGGGCCGCCTGCCCGTCAGCCCTGAGGCCAGCCAATCCCGCCTCGCAGGGGGCGGGCCTCTTGGGCCTCGCTCAACCCCCGGCGCTCCCCTCTGCGCCCGGACCCCGCCTTTCTCCGCGCACACCTCCCGCCCTTCGGGCTGCCCTCGCCGCCCGTTGGCGGGCGCGCCGTTCGTCACCGCGGCGGGAGCTAATGCCGGCGCGCGGCGGCCCCGGCGGGGCGTGGCCAGGGGCGGTGACGCACGGCGCGGTGACGCAGCGCGACGGCGGCGGCGGCGGCGGCGGTGGTCGGTGAGGGAGGAGGGAGGGGAGCTCGCGGGCCTGAGAGGGGGCGACGGCGGCGGCGGGGGCCCGAGGAGGCCCGAGCGGCGGCGGCGGCGGCTGAGGCCGAGGCGGTGAGTCGCGGGGCAGGGCCGGGCGGCGGCGGCGGGGCGGCGCCGGGTCGGGGCGCGCGGGGCTCACCTCGGGGCGCCCCAGGCCGCGCGGGCGACCCCGCCCCCTCAGGGACCCCGAGCCGCGGGGCGGCGGCGAGCGCGGGCCTCGGGGGTCCCGGCCTTCGAGACAATCCCCCGGCCGCGACCCCCGAGTCGCCCGCCCGGGCCGCTTGGGCCGCTTCCCTCCGAAACCCTTCTCACGCCCAGGGGACCGCGAGGGGCCGGGCCATGGACCTTCCCCGCGACCCCCCGCCCTCCCGTAGGCCCGCCTCAGACACCTCCCTGGAGGGCGTTCCCACGGCGCCCCGAAACCTACCTCTGGGCCCCCTGGAAGCCCGCACCCCTCCTCCGGCCCAGAATCTTTCCCGGAGGACCCCCCCCTCCCTTATCTCCCCACAGTACTGTCCAGACACCGGCGTAGGGCTCGGGAATCTTCCTCGGCGCACCCCTCCTCTGGCCCCAGATCCCCCATCCTCCTCCTCCGTCCAGAAATATTCCCCGGAGGCCACTCCTCGTCTATTCCAACAATGTGTGTCATATCTCCTCCCCGAGCCTCCCTCGGAAGCCCTAAAAATCTCCCGCAGGCTCCCGGAGAGCCCCTCCAGACCCCGCGCATTCCAGAAAGCTCCCCTAGCCACCTACTTCGCTGGTCCCCACAATCGGCTCGGGTCTTCCCTCTCACGCGTACCCAAGAATGTTCCCTCCTCCGTCCCTCCCTCTCTCCGTACCAGAAATCGCCTGGGAGACGTTCCTCTCGTGCCCCCACCCCAGTCTCGAAGCCCCCTCCCCACCACCGTGGCCTTTGGAATGTCCCCTGATGTGCCCTGACTTTCTCAGCGACTCCCTGAAATGTCCTCAGGTCCCCAAAAGTCACTCAGAGGACCCCTCCCCAGACACACACACACACACACACTCTCTCTCTCTCTCTCTCTCTCTCTCCCTCCCTCTCCCAGACACACTCCCCCTTCATGGAATCATCCCTTAGGATCCTTCCACAGATCCAAAGGTTTCTCCCAGAGACCTCTGTCCCCCAGGTCTCACCACCAGGAAATGCCCTAGAGATCCCCCTCACCTACCCCACAAATCCGCCCCGCCCCAGATCTCCCTCACCTATCCCGAATATCTCCTGCAGGGGTTCGCTGATGTCTCTGGAGAACTCCTATCCCATATTCCAGAAACCTTTTCCACACCCCTTTTATGTGTATCCCGAATCACCCAGTAAACCACACCGCGTGTTGGAAAAATTTTCTTCAGGATTCTCGAAAGGTCCCTTGTCGTTCCTGATATTCTCTAGAATCCTCCTTAGAGAACCCTTGAAAGTCACACCCCCCCAGACCTACTTTTAGTTGAAGTTTCAAAAGGTTCTTCTCACAACCTCTTCAACCTTAAGAGCCTCTTCATGACCTCTGTGAGGTGGAGTTTTCCAAGACCTCCTCACGTCTTCTCAGCGACCTCTGCCATCCCTCAAGCCCCCCTGAGAGAAGCCCTTGAAGTCCCTCCAAGAGACCCAGCACCCCCCCCAGAACCCCTTGATTCACTGCTCTGAGACCTCCTGCCTTGCTGAGACACTTTTTCTAGAAATTTCCCACCCTGCATTCTTCCTCACAGTTCCCTCAAGTCCTTTAGAACGCCCTCCCCTGTCCTCGGTCTTCCCTCAAAATAACTGAGCTCCTGCTCTTAGAAAGGCCCAGAATTCTGTCTGCAAAGCTCTCTACCCTGACAGTCAACCGTTCCGCTCAGAAGACCCGCCTTTCCCATATTATACCCTTTGAAGACTGTGCTCTGAGGTTTCTCCTCCTCTGAGCTCTCGGAGGAGTCCCCGAAAAGACCTTTCTGCCCTGCTCCGGTGCGTCCAGGAGCTCCCTGAGAAGACCATACCTCCCGCAGACAGCCTTTAGAGAATGTTCTTCAGAATGGGCCTGGATTAGCAGCCTTACCCCCGGCCCTTTCTGACACTCTTCAGAACATCCCCTCGTTTTCCCTCTTCAACATCCCCATTCAGGACCCTGTCGGATCCACCATTTCTAGAATCCTGTTTACACCCTCTCATCTACTCCTCACTCTTTCCTCCCAGATCATCTGAGAGGTCCCTCTCAGATCTGAGCCTCGTTCCCCTGTTGTCCCTTCAGAGGCCGCCAGCACCCTCCAGTCTCCCCCACCCCCACAAACCTCCATGTCACCTTTTAATAAAAAGATCCTCAAGAGACAGCCTCACCTCCTGAAATCCCAACCCTCAGACACCTTTTTTCTTCAGAGACTGAGAGACCCTAACACCCTCCTTTGAGACTTCCCGAGGGCTCCCCCCATCTTCTTTCAGCAGCCTTCTCTTTCCTTTCCCCCTTCGAGGGCCTCCTCATTAGACAGTCCCTTCCCCTAGGGGCGCCTGGGTGGCTAGTCAGTTAAGCCTCCGCCTCGATATCAGCTCCAGGTCATGATCCCTCAGTTTGTGAGATCAAGCCCCACCTCGGGCTCCAGGCTGACAGCACAGAGCCTGCTTGGAAATCTCTCTTTCCCTCTCTCTGCCCCTCCCCTGCTCGCACTTTCTCTCTCTCTCTCTCTCCCTCCCTCCCTTCCTCCCTCCTCTCTCTCTCTGTCTCTCAAAATAAACATAAAAAAACTCCTTCCCCTATAGCAGCGGTTCTCAAAGTGTGGTTCTTGGACTAGCAGCACCAATATCCCTTGGGAACTTGTTAGAAATGCACATTCTTGGGTCTAGCCCAGACCTACAGAATCCTTGAAAACTTGAGAGTAGGACCCAGCAGTGTTTTTAGGAACCCTGCTGGAGATTCTGGTGCATGTTCAAGTTCGAGAATGACTGCTCTGTGAGAGGATTTCCCTTCCGCCCACGCAAAGTCCCCTGAAAGCTGCTTCAGGGTCTGCCTCTGAACTGGCGCCCCTCCTCACCCTCCTGGGGGTCCCCTATGTGAAATATCCACCGTCCAGAAAGACCTCGTCCCCTCCTTGAAAGGATTCTGGCTGCTCTGAAAGGGCATCCCATCCTCTGAGCAATTACTTCATAGTCTACCTTTGAATAGCTTCCTTTCAGGTCTTCCTCAGCACTTTCCCCGTCCGGCTTCCCTCCCGCACCAGACCCCTGGCTTCGGGCTTCTTGCGTCAGATCGCCATCTCCTTCAGCACCCGTGTGCGTCTCCGACCTTCCGTCTATTCCCCACCATGTAGGCCCTTTCCCTTAGAGGCACCTTCAGGTCGTTTTGTTCCCTGTGGCTAACTGTCCAGAGCCCTCCCTTGTGCTTCTGGAGCATTTCTCCCCTTCTCACTTGTAGTTCTTCATGTCCTTGTCCACTCACCCTCACTGGGCCGCAAGCTTGGAAAGTGCCAGGATGTGTCTTGTCTCTCTCTGAATCCCACAAAGTGGGATCTGCCTTCTGTAAGTTATTGGGAATCGTTAGAGAATGGGTGGCTCTTCCTTCTGTCTTTGGCCAGGAGTCTCTAAGTTTTTCAGATCTCACTCCCCATTCAGGTTCTCTGCACCTTCCCCACCCACCAGCCTGCTTTCTTCCTGTACCCAACCCACATTGCCTCTCCTAGGAGAGGCTGCCTGCGCCCCCCCCCGCCCCCCGCTATCTGAGGGGCTTTTCTTTGTGCTCCCTCTGTTTCTGAGCTACCTTGGGTCCTGTGCTTGGTGCCCTGCGTCACCCCATCCTCCCCAGCCTCTCAGCCTCCCTCAGCCTTTATAAGTCTGGGGCTTCCACAGGGCTCTCTGCTTTCTCCAAAGGATTCTGTTTCCCTCTAGGATCAAGAAGGGAAGACGGAGATCACAGGATAAACACTGGGGCCTGCCTTCAGTGAGCTCACAGCACATTAGAGGGGTTGGGCAGGGACACAGGGCAGACGAGGCACAAATCATATGCTGTATAAATTTGGCAGCAGAAGAAGGAGCCCTTTATCTGGAAAGACGTCATGGAAGAGGTGGTATTTGGGCTCGGTGGTGGTCCTCAGGGGTTGGGACGATGGGGAGTGGTCTTCCAGGCAGAGGTGACAGCTTTGCAGTGGGTCCAAGACAAGAGTCTTCTCCTCTCCCGCCCATGGCGTCTCTTCTCTTCACTTAAAGGACAGAGATGAAAGGAAACCGATCTCTCCCCCCTGTATTGTATTTGCCGGCTATACTTTTTGTGACCCACAGAATGATGATATTGGTGATTACTGTTTATCGAGTAATTACTTGCCAGTCACTGTTTAAACGCTTCACGTGTATTCTCACCTCATGTTCCTCGTGGGAATCCTACAAGGTAGGTAAACTGCAGTTAGTCTCGTTTTATAAATGTTGAGGACAGGTGGCACAGATGGGAGGTCTCTGGGCCCTGTCCATCCCAAGAGGATCGTGCTATGAGTCATCGAGTTGGATTTTCTCCTCAGATAGGGTTGGGTGCGGTGAGGAGGCCTTGTAGCCTCCTTAGTGTAAGTTAAGTGGGTAGATCCTGGGGCCAGATAAGGACTTGTATCCCGCACTGTCACTTACCAGTTTTGTGACCCAGACAATTACTTTACTTCTCTGGTTTTCACAGCTAAAAAATGAAAGTAATAATGGTGTCCTATGTTATAGAATTATTATAAGAATTAAGTTAACACATGAAGTAGCTAAAACAGTGTTCTGTGGATAAGTGTTCAGTGTATCAAAAATAAGTGGCTTGTGTCAGCCAGGACTCTAAAAACATAAATGACAGGACCTTAGTTCAAACTTGTTTAACCAAAAAAGAGAAGTAATTGACTTGTGTTACCAAAAAGTCCAGAGCTAGGATGACTTCAGACCTAGCTTCATCCAGGAGTTCAAACAGTCTTCTCAGCAATCTTCGCAAGGAGTTAGCTTCCTCCTCAACAAGTTTCTACTTTGTGGTGACAAAGGTGGCCTTCAGCAACCCTAGGCTTCAGTCCTATCTCAACAGCCTTAGTAGAAAGAGGGCTCTTTCCCGAAAGCCCCAGTTTGAAAACAATTTCTTCCCCGAATAAGTGTGAGATACTAACAGAAGATCCTTAGGGCCATGCTTGGAGTTCTGTGCCCTGGAATTCTCTCTTGCTGACCGAGGTTGCTGTGATTCCATCCCCGGAGCTTTCTGATATTGGTGGCAGTTCCCCTCATCACATGTTCTCTCACCACAGTCATTCTCCAGTCTACGGTCATTTGGATCCCAAGAGAGTTAGTCTGACCCAAGCAGACTTTCCTTTGGGGATCCCACGGAGAGGGACAGGGACAAGAGGACTGGCCAGGTTTGGTGGTAGCCTCAAGGTAGGGTCATGGAATCCAGGAGTAGTGGTACTCAGTCCCGTACCTCAGCTTTGGGTTTTCAGGACTCTGAACTTTGAGAGACAGTGAAGTAAATTACTCTGGGTGGAATTTTGTGTGAATGGTTTTAGTGTGAATTTGTTGAATAGAGTCCGATGGAGGGCAAGTTACAGAACAACAGTGTATAGAGTATGCAAGTCTCAAGTCCAGCAGTTAAACAGTTTTATGGAGGCAGTTTTTTAGGTTCTGGACATAGAGCAGTGAATGAAATAGTCAAGGTCTTACAACTCATGGCACTTACATTCTGATCAGGGTGGGTGGAAAGGAAACATGAAAGAAATCAGGGATATGTGCTATGAAGGAATTAAAACAGTAGGAGGAAAGAGAGGGTGGCTGTGGCCACTATACTCACAGTGGTCAGAATTGGTCTCCGAGGAGGTGACAGTAGAGCCCAATGACCTGAAAGATGAGAAGGTACCAAGTTGTGGGAAGATCTTGGAGGAGGGCATTTTAATGTAAGCATTGTTTCAGGTGGAGAAAGGGCTGCTGCAAGGTTGGAAAAGGTTTCACAGATATTTTATTTAGGGTGTGCTGTGTGCCAGGTGCTATGCCAGGAATTGAAAGTGTATGGGGCGCCTGGGTGGCTCAGTCGGTTGAGCATCTGACTCTTGATTTTGGTTCAGGTTGTGATCCCAGGATCGTGGGATCAAGCTCTGGGCCCCACACTGAGCGTGGAACCTGCTTGGGATCACAAGCTTGGGAAACTCCTTGGGATTCTCTCGTTCTCACCCCTGCTCAGGTGCTCTCTTTTTCTCTCTAAAATAAAAAATTTTTTAAAAGAAAAAAAATACGGCAGTGAATAATATAATCACAGTCTTTCCTTCCCTCATGGATCTTACAATCTACACCTTTCTGGAAGAGCTGCAGCCTTTGATTTCAGTGACTTCAGACCAAACACTCCTTACTGGACAGATAAGGAAGATTGGGGCACACGGGATCCCAGATCTGATTGATGATAGGGAACCAGCCATGTGATGATCTGGGGGAGAACTTCAGGTAGAGGGGTGAACAGGGGCAGAAGCCCTGAGATGTGTTCAAGGAACAGCAAGGAGACCAGTGTGAGGGGGGCAGAGGCTAAATCATGTAGGGGCCTTCAGGGCCATCGTAAGGAATTTACATTTTCATGGAAAAGACATGGGAAACTATTAAAGGGTTTTTAAAGCAAGACAGTGACATGGCCAGATTTTTTTCTTTCTTTTTCTTTTCTTTTTTTTTTTTTTTATGAATGTTCACTGGTTTCTGCAAGGAGAACAAGGGTGAGATGGAAGCAGGAGGTGGGTTAGGAGGCATTCCAGATGAGAAGGGATGGTGACTTGAATATGGTGGTGGTAGTAAAAAATGAAATAGATGTGTTAGAGGATAAAGCAAACAGGACTTAATGATGGGACTGGAGACGGAGAAGAACCCAAGATGATGATAACAGCTAACAACTCTACAAAAGCAGGTAGTGTCACTAAAGCCGTTTCACAAATGAAAACGGTGAAATCACTTGCCCAGAGTTAATGCAGGTAGTAAGTGGTAGAATCGATTCTGTGTCCACCACAGACAGTCTGGTCCCATGACCACTTGAGTTTTGGGAAAGAAAAAGGATTATCAAGATCAGATGACTGGATCTTACGGAAGAAAAAGGAGTCAAAGAGGACTTAAGAAATTCTGAGTTGTCCGCAGAGGTGATAGTTGAATCTGTAGGAGTGGATTACATTACCAAGTGAGAGGATGCAAGTATAGAGAAAGGGAAGCTAAAGATAGAGTTTTGGTGGGGAAGGGTCGACACATGTGGGCATGGGATGAGTGACAGCAATACACAGGGAAGAGTGGGGGAGAGAAACTAGCTTCTCTACTCCAGGGGTTCCCACAGCTTCCTAGGCTGTGCTTATCCAGGAGGCCCCGCCTGGCTTCTCCACTCCTCTCCCTCCCTTCTCCAGGACTGTGCATACAAAAGCCTCATTCTTAGCTGAGGCAATAGTATGCATATTTCATGTACATATTTCAGGGGAAATAACGGTTAGTCTTTATAAAAAGAGAAGTTGAACTCCCTTGGCATGTGACATTCTCTTTCTCAGGTCAGGATGGTCAGTTAACCTTGTAAATAGCCTATTACCTTGTTCATGAAGTATAAGTTTCTCAGAGGCCTAGGTGAGTGCTGTAGAAGGGCTAGGAATGGGTAGGATGGCTGATAGGACCCCCTCATTCATCCAGAGATGGGGGCATTCAGGAGTGTACCTGGTACCCAAGTTTTCTAGGCAATAGAAGGAAACTTACAGGAGGTTGTAATATTCTTAGGAACAAGCAAGAGCTCTAAAACCAGACTGTCCAGCCTTGAAAATCCCAGCTTAGCTGTGTGTGGTTTTGGACAAGTGACTTAACCTTTTCTGTGTCTCAGTTTCTTCATTTATAAAATGAGAATGATGTTATACGTGTATATCTGTATATGTGTGTGTGTGTAATACATGTGTATCTTACGTGTATGCATAAGAGCGTATATATTGTCAGAATTAAGTGAACTCACCCACAGAAAGCTTTTAGCATAGGGTCTGGCATATGACCCGATACATGGTATATGAAGACATGCTAAGTAAGCATCATGGTAGGTATGTTTATGTACATTGTTTCATTTCATTCTTACAACAAACTTTACTGAGGAAGAAACTGAGTTACTTACCAAAGGCCAAGGGAGCAAGTAGAGCAAGTAAGTATCAGTGGGAGAGCCGCGCTTTCGGCTACATCCCACTCCACAGCGCTGGTTCTGAGTGAGGAGAGCAGACCTCCAGAGACATCTCCTGTCTGTGGGCCACTTCTTGCTGTTTGAAGCCAAGGAGGGGAGCCTCGTGAGTAATTTTTCCTAGATCATCTTAGCCAATTTGGGCTTCATTTTCCGCTCTCCAGGATTGGTAGATGCTTCCAAAGAAGGTTCTTTGATCCCTTAGAGAGCAAATATGGCGGCAGTTAGTTGAGCTATTTGAGAGACTTTTCCATAGGAAAAGTAGTGTCTTTCCTCAAAGGCAGGGAGTCATTTTTGGTTACACAAAGATCAGAGCAGTGGTGAATTCAAGGCTCTTCCAACTTCAAGAGATAGAAACACAACTCAAATAGGCATCGGCCAAAAAGGGATTTATTGGTCCATATGACTGGAAGGAAAGTCTGGGGCGAGGAGGCTTCAGCCTGGCTGGATTGGATCCCGGTCTTCACACGTGAACAGGTCTCCCTCTCTGTCCTCTCCTCCCTTGACTCTGCTTTCATCTGTGTTGGCTTTGTTCTGCAGTAGCCTCTCCCTGTACCTCACTGAGGTGGCAGAAGTGGCAGCCAGTAACATCGGGAGATGTATAATCTGAGCAACTCTAGGGGAGAGCTGCTTTTCCCCAGCAGTGTAGACTTTCCATGTCTACTCCTGGAGCCAAGGAAGACCGTTACTTTTCCTAAGGGGGCTCGGGAGCTGGTATCTGAAGATGGGAATGGATGGTTGGCAGCAGATCCACCAAAGTCCATCACGGTATGAGGTGCCTTGGAGTAGTCAGTGTTGACGCCTCCTCCCTGGGCCATGTCACCAACCTAGGTCTTCCCTTCTCGTTGCCACCAGGCACCCAGGAAAAGAGGTAGCCAGGGACCTCTGGCCCTTTGATGGAAGAAGGCCATAGAATCCTCCTCTCTGGGTCACCATCCCAAGCAAACACCCAGCTTCCTTCTCCTGTCTTAAAAGCAACTGTTTGTTTCTCTGAAGCCCCCAGTGTTTACTGATGACTGTCATAGCCATTGTTGGGCACTAGGTCTTCTCTGCCAGTCATGTTCCCTTGCACAGCTGGGTGGCTTGAAGGTGTAAACCAGAAAGGCCCGAGGGAAGGGCAGTTCGCAGGCTTCTGGTCTTTGCCCAGTTTGTGTCCATCTGGTCCAAGGACCTCAGGCCACAGGCTTTGTTTGTTCCTGAGAGTGGTTCACTGTTGCTGTTGTAATGTGAATTAGTTTCCAATATATTTTTTTAATGTTTTATTTATTTCTAGGAGAGAGAGAGAGACAGCATGAGCAGGGGAGGTTCAGAGAGAGAGGGAGTCACAGACTCTGAAACAGGCTCCAGGCTCTGAGCTGGCTGTCAGCACAGCGCCCGACGCGGGGCTCGAACCCACGAACCGCGAGATCATGACCTAAGCGAAAGTCGGACGCTTAACCGACTAAGCCACCCAGGCGCCCCTAGTCTCCAATATTTAAAAATAGGGGGATTTTATTTAAAAATAAATCTGGTTCCGCTTTTTTTTTTTTTTTTAATCTAAAAACCAACAACCCTGGACTCCCATTCCCACATGGCAACTGTTGATTAGAGCTAAAATCATGACTTCTGCCTTTAGATAGGGCATGTGCTTTCTGACTCACCATGGTCCTCCCCAGCCTGCTTCATTCAGAACCTGGACTTAAAAGGGTCCCATTTGAAACCCCGCTCTGTCCCAAGCCTTTGCTTGTAGCATCTGGCTTGGGAGAAGACGCTGGTCATCAGCCTATTTGGGAGGCACGGTGCTATTGCTCTGAAAACTAACAACCCAGTAGAAGTTTATGGGAAAGAATGCACAACTTTGGTCTCTTTGTGGATTTGGTCATCTTTTTTGCCGTAAATGCTGTTGGCATATCAAACCTCTCGTCACAAATGTTCTCTTCTGAAATAGTAACATGTCCTTCTATCTTATGAGTTGCCACCCAGCAAAGGAATCCCTCCCACTCCCAAGGGATGTTCATGTAGCCTCCCCTTGACCACTTCCAGCAGCCAGGGAGCTTATTACCTCCTCACATGGCAGCCGGCTCCATTCTTGGATGGATATATTATTTTAAAATTCTTCCTTATGTTGAGGCAGCTGCTGTCTCCTTGGGGCTGAAATCCACAAAATGTTGGAGCTGGAAAGGGAAGCTGATTTTTTGTCAGGCATGTGAACTACCACTCATCCATCATGCATCCGGGGCAAACAGTGATAATCAGTCACATTATTCTCTCCCACTGAGCCAGATAGTGGAAGGCAGCCTTAAAAAAATTTTTGTTTAATTATTTAAAAATTACAAAAGCAATACGTGCTTACTTACAACTGGTGAAATGCTCCAGAGTTATAGAAAGAGAATGTTATTGATTCCTCCTCCTCTCCAAGGTAAACCAATGTGAACAGCTTCCGGTGTGTCTTTATACACATTGCTCTGTGCACATACACGTGTAGATACAACGAGGTGTATAAGGGTTTTTGCATCGCTTTTTATTTTCTTTTTATGAAAATGGCGTTGTATATATTACCATGGAGCTTATGATCAGTCCTGCAGGTTGGTGGTAAAAGATCAAACGCTATATATAGATGTAAGCATACTGTGGGGTTTTTTTTTTTTTTTTTTTTTTTGTATTCTGCTGTCAGAACCAAGCATGTTTTTAATAGCTGCGTAATATCCCTTTGTATGAAGTGTGCCCCAATTTATTAACCCCAGCCCTTTGATGGATACTCCTATTGCTTCATTTCTTCAGGATCCTTCAAACCATAGTGCCCCAAGCAGGCACTACCAATCGTTGGTTCAGCCTGTGAGGTAAAACGCATTTGTCGTGTCTGACCCAGTCTGACTCCTTATCTTACACTTTGTAGAGAAGGGAAGCGGACTCGCTCCAAATCAAAGTCAGCCAGTGTCTGGGGCAAGACTAGGACTGCATTTTCTTGACTCTCAGCATTTCCCGTGTCCCCTCTCACTTGAGCCATCTACCCTGGTTCTCCTCGGAGTCCAAGAACAAATCTAATTCCTCTTCTGTATGCTACCTTCAGATATTCAGAGTCGGTTATATCATTCCTTCTAAGTCCTCTCTTCCGCCGGGGAAATTTCCTCAGTGCCTTCAAACTTTTCTCTTAGGATAAAGTTTCTAAATCTGTTTACCATCCTGTGGGTCGTTCCTTCTGTCATCTTCTTCTCTGGGACTGTAGAAGTCCCAGTTGTGGCTTCCACAACTTTATTCATTCTTTCAGCAGATACATATTAAGCACTGTCTGTGTGCCAGTCATGATTCCAGGCACTTGGTAACCATATAGCTTGCTTTTTGGTGGAAAGAGAAACAACAAACATAAATAATATCTGAGGGTGTCAAATTGTAGAGAAGAAATAGCCTAAATAACGTGACAGACCCCTTAGATCAGACCAGGGAAGCTGTCTCTGACGAAGTAACATTGAGCTGAGACCTGAGTGACAAGTAGGGGACAGCTATTTATAGGTCTGGGAGAAGAGAATTCTAGTGAATAGAAAACTTGTACAAGATAAAATTGGAGAGGCCACAGGAGTCTCGCAGGGCCCTCTAGACCAAGATCCATTCAGTTTTAGTTTAGGTTTTATGTAAGTGCAATGGGAAATCATTGGAGGATTTTAAGCCAGGAAGCAACATTTGATTCCTTTTTTAAAAGATGTCTGGGGGTGCCTGGGTGGCTCAGTCGGTTAAGCGTCCAACTTCAGCTCAGGTCATGATCTCCCTGTTCGTGGGTTCGAGCCCCGCGTCTCACTGGAGCCTGTTTCTGATTCTGTGTCTCCGTCTCCTTCTGAACCTCCCCTGCTCAAGCTGTCTCTCTCTCTCTCTCTCTCTCTCTCTCTAAGAAATAAATAAATTTTTTTTTAAAGTTTAAAAAAAGAGATGTCTGGGGGCGCCTGGGTGTTTCAGTCAGTTTAGCGTCCAGCTCTTGATTTCAGTCAGGTCATGATCTCCTAGTTTGTGAGATCGAGCTCCGTGTTGGGCTCTGTGCTGACTGCATGGAGCCTGCCTGGGATTCTCTCTCTCCCTTTTTCTCAGCCCCTACCCCGCTCATGCATGCCTGTTCTCTCTCTCTCTCTCTCTCAAAATAAATAAATTTAGGGGCGCCTGGGTGGCTCAGTCTGTTAAGTTTCTTACTTTGGCTTAGGTCATGATCTCACGGTTCGTGGGTTCGAGCCCTGCGTCAGGCTCTGTGCTGACAGCTAGCTCAGAGCCTGGAGCCTGTTTCAGATTCTGTATCTCCCTCTCCCTCTGACCCTCCTCTGCTCACACTGTCTCTCTCTCTCTCTCTCAGAAATAAATAAAAAACATTAAAAGCTGTTTTAATAAATAAACTTTAAAAAATTAAAACAATAAATAACAAAAAGATTTCTAGGAGCAGCTGGCTGATTCAGTTGGAAGAGTGTGCAACTCTTGATATCAGGGCTCTGAGTTTAAGCGCTGCATTGGGTCTAGAGATTAATTTAAAAAAAATAAATAACCTTAAGATTTTTAGGAGGACTGTTAACTTGGAACAAGGTTTCATTTTCCCCTACACTTTTCCTTATATGCAAAGGGCCTGACATCCGGGCCAGTTAGCTCTGTTAAGGTGTCCCACAGAGGACCTGCCAGGTGAGTCATGGCCATTGTCAGACGCACCTCACAGCCGTCTTCAACAAGAGCACAGGAGGTCAGGGAGATGGCAGTAGCTCCCTAAGACCTGAGCCCAGCAGGTTCAATGGGTCTTTGTGTGGCGTCCTCAGGCCTTTGGCAGCCAGAGGGAGATGGAGCCAAATGTGGTTTGGGGATAGAGCCAAGGCACTGGTTGCGGGACAGACAGGGAAATGTGAGCGGAGACCTGGAGCTCGAGACACTTAGAAAAAGGCTTCAGAGTCGCGTCCAGAAATCCGTCAGCTGAAGAATAGTCCTGTTGTCTGCCCAGTTAACACAGCTCCTGTGTAGTTCCTGTCCAGGAGAGGAATTTGAACACTTTCTTGCTGGGGAGTTTCTCACTTTGGATGTGACCCTTCTCAAGCTGGCATCCTCCGTGCTCTTAGGAGTCTGGATGACAGGCAGCCTGGCATCTTGGGAAGCCAGGGAACTTGGGTCAGGAGTAGCCTTCAGAGGAATGAAGAAGAGGTCTGTGGAGACTCAGCTCAGAGCAGAGGTGAGTGGGATGGTAGAGATCAGAGCTGCACCTTTTCTGAAGTGGCAGAGCTGGGCTGAAGGAAGTGAGATCCCCCAAATCTTTGAAAAAGCCTTTGTCCATGCCCCTGCCCTTGGGCACCCAGGCAGTTACTGGTCACTTAGGTGTCTGCATACTCGAGATCCCCATGGAGGTCACCACCCACTCACATCCTAGCTTTATGAGTCTTTGATTGAAATAATATATATAATCTCCGTGGGGTCCTCTTAGCAGGTGAGCAGTCACTCCTTACCACTCTCAGAAGAGGTAGGTCAGGGCATGTGCTGGGGGTCACATGTCACCTGGGACCAGGTCTCCATTAATTCAGATCTTTCCCTCTAGTGTGCAGCCTCTCCTATTTCCCGTTTCTGGAAAATCCTACCAACTTACTCTGCTTCCTTTGGCCCTTGACAGCCAGGACCGAGGGGCATCGTCTTCTTGGTCTTTCTGATTCCCAGTCAAGGCTTTTCTCTGCATCTGCAGGTTGGTGGGAAAGTTGGTTTAGTATCTGGTGGTGGCTTCATCTTTTTCCCAGGAGCTTAGCAGAGCAGATATCCTGGGAGAGGAAGGCATAAAGCCTCCTCACCTTCTCAGCCCGCACTCGCCAGGCCAGTGCTAGCCCTTTCATTGTGTCTGACACTTTCCTTCCTTTTCTAGGAGCCTGGAGAGGTGTGGCTGGACCAAGACCTCCCCCGATGTGAGCAGGTTTCTTCCTCCCCACTCTGCCCGCTGCCACCACGCCAGGGAACGTCCTCAAGCCCTGGCCCTCAGGGGAGAGGTAACAGGAGCTCTGAGCCGAGACCATGTGACGGCGCTGGCCCTCGCCACCGCCGTCCCCCCCACCCTGGCCCCAGGCCTGGCACCATGATGTTCCGTGACCAGGTGGGCATCCTCGCTGGCTGGTTCAAAGGCTGGAATGAGTGTGAGCAGACGGTGGCCCTGCTGTCACTTCTGAAGCGGGTCACTCGCACCCAGGCCCGCTTCCTGCAGCTCTGCCTGGAGCACTCGCTGGCGGACTGCAATGACATCCACCTGCTGGAGTCGGAGGCCAACAGTGCTGGTGAGTCTGCACCCCTAGAGCTCTGGAGCAGGAGCAGATATCAGAGGGCCGAGGAGGCCCACCCCATGATGCTGCTGAGAAATGTGGTTTCTAAGCTGGTTGGGGAAGGGGGAGTCCCTGACCTCCCAAGTCATCATCATAAGTCTGGGGCTTTGTTGCCAGAAATCCTCAGGCATGAACTGGGTGGCTATTGGGGGAAGGCAGTACAAACTGGAAACTGCCCATAGCAGAGGAAGGGCTACGGAGGGTGGCTTGTCTGGGTGACTAAGAGAAAGAGACTAAAGTCATTGCTTAATGAAACGGGATTGAAAGCTGAACAAATAAGTCATTTCTCAAGCTCCAGGACACCAGAGTGAATTTTAGGAGAGAATTCTAGAAATTCACGAGTATTCTTAAATTATTCTTTATGCCCAAAGATAAGTTGGATTTAAGGCATAAACATCTTCAAGAGAGTTTTTAATTTAGATACAGTCCGTATCAGTTCCCTAGGCATTCAGTAGAGAGGTGCTGTGTGTACCATGGGGTTGGCATTCTGATGGCTGAGCCAGGCTTCTCTAGAACTCTCCCAAAGGCCCCAGTCATAGATAAGAGTCAGGCCAGAGAACCTTCTCAGGGACACTGCAGAAGCCATTCTGGCCTCTAGGCTTCCACAGGACTGGTGACCTCGATGACAGGTAAGATGGAGGCCAGAGAAGAGGGCATGTCAGGCGTACCTGAAGGTAACTGGGAAGGGGACCCAGGGGCTCCGCGTTAGTGCATCCAAAGCCATCCCATCTTCTCTCCCATAAGACTCTCTCATATTAAGCCCTTAAAACACACCAAGTGCTGGCTGTGCTTGTTATACTAACTTGGAAAGCAGTACTTTGTAGTGGATCTGGGGTCAGACTGTCCAGGTTGAGATCCCAGTTCTGTCATTTGCAGTATAACAAAGTAGCTTTTTCTGAGTCTTGGTTTCCTCATGTTTAAAGTCAAGGTAGGAGCTATGCTTGCCTTTTAAGGGTAGTTGTGAGCTTTGAGAACAGTGCCTGGCATGTAGTAAACACTTTATGTGTCATTTGTTTTTATCATGAATAACTCATTTAGTCCTCACAACAAGCTCATGAAATTGGTGCTTTTCTTTTTCTCTTTTAATGGGTAAGGAAACCCTGGGCTGCTAGGATTGGGACCAGGGAGTCACAGGGTTGCCAGGCTTCCCTCATCTCCCCAGTCCCGTCGCCTTCGTAACAATCACCTTTATGTTTCTGAATGTTTACGTGCGAGTCACAGAAGCACCTGGTTGTAGGGTGAGGTGGCTCCTCAGGCCAGAAGTCACACCAGCTTGAGTCCCAGTCAGGCGGATAGTGAGAGCAAGGACCTAGCAAGGCTGCAGCAGGCTCAGGGCTCAGCAACTTCACACCCCTGCCCCCTCTCCCCTCCCGGGAGGGCTTGTCTACTCTGGCATCAGTGGCAGCAGTTCTTGCTAGTGACATGGCTCTGTCCCCAGAGTAGGACTCGCGTGGGGCAGGCCATTGTCTCCCACAGCTCCGCCACCCCATCCTGTGAGAGCAGTTGGATGAGCACTAGGTGCCAATCTTGTCTACGTATTGGGATCACCAGTGGTGTTTGCTCTGTGTATTTATTAGAGCATGTTTAATTTTTACATTTGTTTTTGTAACTTGTAAAATCAAACCCTATGAAAGGTAAAAAGTAAGATCTCCTCCCTTCCACACCTCCACGTGTTCCCAGCTGGTGTATGTTCTGTGAGGTACTCCTTGTACATATGAGTACACACATAGTCTCCCTTCAGCCTTTTCGTTGTTTTGATCATTTCTTTAACATTTTTTTAATGAGAGAGAGAGACAGAGCCCGAGTTTGGGAAGGGCAGAGAGGGAGACACAGAATTTGAAGCAGGCTCCAGGCTCTGACCTGTCAGCACAGAGCCCGACGCAGGGCTTGAACCCATGAACCATGGGATCATGACCTGAGCTGAAGTCGAACGCGTAACCAATTGAGCCACTCAGGTGCCCTGTTTTTGATCTTTTTTTGTTTTAAGTTTGTTTGTTTGTTTTGAGACAGAAAGAGCATGAGCAGGGGAAGGGCCAGAAAAAGAGGGAGAGAGAGAATCCCAAGCAGGCTCCACGCTGTCAGTGCAGAGCCCCACGCAGGTCACGATCTCACACACTGTGAGACCTGACCTGAAACCAAGAGTCAGCTGCTTAACCGACTGAGCCCCCCAGGCATCCCGATTATTTTAATACATAGAGTGGAACACTGTGCACATTAACCACTCTCACTTAACAGTGTAACTTGAAGATCGGTTCATATTCAGCACACGTGTATATGCCTCATTGTTAATGGCTGCATAATAGGAAGAACAGAACCATTTATAGAGCCCTACCTGGGTATCAAGCAGTGCTTTACCTTTTTACTCATTTAATCCTCATAACAGCTCTGTAAGTTACTCTTTCACTGTTCCCTCATTTTATAGATGAGGAGACTGAGGTCTGGAGAGGTTTAGTGACTTGCCCTGGGTCATATCAGTGGTCAAAGGTGGAAGTGGAATTTGACTTTAGAGCTCTTGGCTCTGGACCCGTAGGCTCTCCTTTATGGTATGTTTGGTCTTGCTCCTACAAACGGTGCTGTGATGCGTCTCCTTTAAGCCTCTCTAAGATAAATTCCTCGAATTCTGTGGAACTGCTAGTTTGGAGTGATGTGGATGTAAAAGATTCCTTGTTACCACATGTCCTTAAAAAAGACATGGCATGCTTTATACCAAGAACCTGATGCTCATCCCAGATGGTTTGCATTGGGATTTGGGGGTCATGCCTAGCCAGGGTTGAGAATCGATGTGGGGTGAATTCACTGATGAATGAAAATATGAATACAAGGTCTTCAGCCGCAGCCTCATGTCATATGGTGAGAATATATAATAGACTGCTGCTTAGACGGATGGAGAGGTAGGGAAAACTTAGAATGAGAGAAGGAGGGCTGTGGTGTACATCAGTCAGCAGGAAGCCTGCCAGGACTAGAGGAGAACATGACTAGAAGGAGAAGTGGTCACAGAGGTAAATTCTATAGGCTCTCGAATGCCTCTTTCTTAATAGACATGGGGTCTCCGGAGCACCTGGGTTGCTCAGTCGGTTGAGCGTCCAACTTCGGTTCAGGTCATGATCTTGCAGTTTCTGAGTTCGAGCCCCATATTGGGCTTGCTGGGGTCAGCACAGAACCCACTTGGATCCCCTTTTCCCCTCTCTCCCCCTACCCTGCTTGCGCACGCTTCTCCCCCCTGCAAAAAATAAGTAAACATTAAAAAACTTAATAATAATAATAGACATGGGGGCTCAATGACTAAGGAGGCCTATGTCTGCTGCCTCGGTCCTCCCCTCAAGTAGAACAGCCCCCTTGCCTTATTTGTGAAGGAAAGAGCTTCTTCCTGGGCCTAGAGGCCTGCCCTGTGGGAGGAACTGTGCACCCTCTGACTTTCTTCCCTGGTTTGTTATGGCCTCCCCATTCCCTTCTGTTTCCCAACTTGTGTCATCGCTCACATCACCTGGTGGGAGGGAAGTGACTCTTAAAATCCAGCCCCCGACCCCGACCCAACCCACGAAGTCGGAATCCTGAGGGGATGGGCCTGGGAACACATACCCAGGTTCTTCTGCTGACTAGACAGTTTGAGAGATGGTACCCTGTTGGATGGTTCATCTGTTCCGGGACACGAGACGAGGAATCAGTACATATGAGGGTTCTAGATCTAACTCTGCCACTGAAACCTCTTGTGCATTGGACCAGCTCTACCCCCCTTGAGCCTGAGGATCCATATCTGGACAGTGAGAGGGTTGTTCTAGATACTCTCCAAGTGCCTCTTGGCCCTGAAATAACGCACCAAAGAAGGCAGAGCCACGGCCAAGCATATTACTTTGGGGGCTCAGCACATTTTTCTAAAGTAATAGCTCTTAATGTTTTATGAGATGGGGGGGGGGGGGCGCCTGGGTGGCTCGGTTGGTTGAGTGTCCAACTCTCGATTTTGGTTCAGGTCATGATCTCAGGATTGTGGGATTGAGCCCACTGAGTGTAGAGGCTGATTAAGGTTCTCTCTCTCTCTCTGCTCCTCTCCCTTGTGCTCTCTCTTGGAAAAAAAGGAAGGGAGGGAGGAAGGGAAGAAGGAAAGAAAGAAATGGGCAGATGGGGCACCTGGTGGTTCAGATGGTTAAGCATCTGACTCTTGATTTCGGCTCAGACTATGATCTCACAGTTTGTGGGATTAAGCCTTGCGTTGGGCTCTGCACTGACAGCACAGCACAGAGCCTACTTGGGATTTTCTCTCTCTGCCCCTTTCCTGCTCATTGCATTTGTATGCTCTCCCCCCAACCCCGCTCTCAAATAAAACGGACTTTAAAAAAAAAAAAAAAGGCAGGGAGTGCAGAGGACTTGATCTAGGCAAGTGAGCCCCAACCCTGACTTCATGTCAGAATCACTCAGGGACTTTATAAAACTAATCTGAGGCCTAGGTCCTATCCCCAACGAGTCTGATACTTTTTAAGCTTCCTAGTTGGCTCTTGCATGCATCCAGTGGAGAAGCGCTTGTCCTGATACTGACGCTGATTCTGGGTGGGCCCAGGAGGCGGTGACCTGCTGGGAGTGGGGAGTTGGGCCTGCAGAAGGGGGATCTGGTCTGGGCCATTCCTTCCTCTCAAGCAGTTGCGAGGGTTTCAGGAAATCCCCCAGCCCAGGCAGCCAGCGTTGGTTTCACGGAAGCAGGATCTGAAACAGTACCCAGGAACAGAAAAGCCATACCCTGAGGGTCTCTGGAACCAGAAGGAGAGGCCCCAGGTTTCCCCGTGTTGTCTACTTCTCCCGGGGCCGTCTTCCCTGCCTGTTGGAGCTATGTGAGGAGTGCTGGTCCTCTCTTTCCTCCCGATGCTGACTTGGACTAAAGGACTGGAGCCAGGAAAGCTGAAATCCCCTTCGCTCCCTGGTCCTTCGGCTTCCTGGGCCACATTTACTGCATTTTTTTCCTCCTCCTGTCCTCTGAGTCAGAGCCCATGTATCCAGCAGGTTTGAGCTCCTCCTTCTCTGGCTCACTGAATCTGGGTGGGGAAACTGAGGTCAGTAGGGGGCCGTGGCTGAATGAGTCACCAGAGCTCAACTTGCATGCCTCCACCCTCCCTTTCAAGCTCTACTGACACAGTTCATCAAACAAAAATGCTAGCCCCCTGGGCCTCCCCTGTGTTTGTGTGAGCAGGGGTGAGGTAGAGGGGGGCGTGCTTGCAGCCAAACCCCAGGCCCCGTGACAGTGCCTGAGGCTGCCACAATTGTTGCCACAGCCCGGCACTTAAAAATGGATTTGCTCTGTGGCAGTCTCCAAGGTAGGTTTGGGTCCTGTGATTTGCCAGGACCCAGGGTCATGGCCTACTTAGTTCTGGTCACCTGGCCAAGAAGGATGCTCAGGAACAGTCTCTCAGGCCCTCTCCATGCCTGCAGAGTCCAGGTTTGCAGCTTGGGGAGCAGCAGCCCTCGGTATCGCAGCGCTCCCAGCCCCTCCCCTGTCCTCCCACCTCCAGACTTTCATCACTGCTTGTTGTGCCTCGAGCTCAGAGGAATCAGAGAGACGTCTGTTTTTGGTAAATAACTGCGTGAAATCCCCCACCCCTGTTGGGAATCTTACGGGGGAGTCCCAGATGTGCCCTCCCGTATTCGTTGCTCCCCACGGCCCGAAACAGCGTGGGCTCTAGATCTTTAACCAAAAGCAATGACAATATTTAAGATGCCTGGAATACTTAACACGTGTCAGGTGCTTTGCATGATTGCCTCATTGAATCTTCACAACAGCCCTGCGACGTAGTGGCTTTTGCTACCCCCACTGCACAGAAGAGGAGACCAGGCTCAAGGAGCTTAAAGGACTGGCCTATGATTATGTTGAGCTAGGTCATGGAGGAAGAGGTGGATTTTGAATCCAGGCAAGTTTGCCTGTTGAACTTGTGCCCTCGCTCAGTATACTCTACTAGGACATAAGAGGGTCATCTGAGGTCAGGGGGATCCTCGAGAGGGCACGTTATACACACATGGAAGCCACTACCTTCCAGGAGACCATCTGGGTTCAATTGTGCAGGTATTCATTGGGCCCCTGCTGTGCCTCAGCTCTGGGCCAGACTTTTCTGATCTGAGCCGGAAACAAAGTTTCATCCCCACCCGTCATCTGCAGCCCCAGCTGGGCTCACCCCAAGGGGCCTGAGGCTGCGCAAATTCCTTGGACCAGTTCCAGTGCTCACTGATGCTTCCCAGTCATGGGAGGCCCGCCCTCCCCGCCGCACCGCTGCACAGACCCGTGAACACACATTTCCCCAGGGTCAGCCTCCAGTCGTCCAAAACCACTCTCTCCTTTTTCCGCGGTAGAACAAGGTCCTTCATTGAGCCCAGCCCTTGGGACTATTCTGTCACGTCTCCTGGCAGTACCAGAGGAGAAGCTGCGTCCCTTAGCCCTGGGGTCCTGGCAGTATTCTGGGGTGGGGGAGGGACTAGACAAGGCCTCTCTCTGTCCCAGATGCCACTGGCTATTCTGTAAGGCCTAAACAACAGCGATTGAGAACATCAGTGTAGGGCTGGAAGGAGTAGGCTGACTGTTGGAGGAGAAGGGAGAAAAATACCAGTTACTGAGTCATACTAAGTGCTCACTGTGGGCAGAGACTCTGTCAGGTGCTTTACATGCACGGTCTCCCTAAATCCTCTCAGCAGACCTATAATCTCTCTTTTCCCAAGGTGGAAACATATTGCCCAGGCAACGGCATAACACAGCTGGGATGTAAGTCTCTGACTTTCTGTCCCTGATCTTCATCGCTATATTTCTCCTTCTCGTCAAGAGCCAGAAACTCAGGGATTAAGTCAGGAGAATGGGGTGCCAGGGTATTTGTTTCTATATGATCTCGTGCCATTTGGAGGTGGGAGGGTGGGAAAGGTGAAGACTTCCTGAAGTCAGGAGGGCCTGTCCCACCTCAGAAACATCCTTAGATATGGAGATGATGTAAGAGACAGCCTTGTAGTCATGGGGAGCTGGTTCAGCAAGGTTTCCTAGCCTTGAGTGGAAGGTCCTGAGTGAGATCTGGAAAGCCAGGGATGGCAGAGGGGAAGGGGTGGAGAGCAAGAGACTTGGCATTGGTGAACTAGTATAGTACTGTTGGTAAAAGTTCCTCCCAATTCTGGAGCTGACAGACCTGGCTGTCAGTTTGAGGAAGTGATTCCACATCCTGGAATTTAGTCCCTCATCCATAAAGTGGCGATATTAAAAAGAGTTGAAGGTGAGGTTCTTAGCATAGTATTTGGCATGTAGTAAATGCTCAATAAATGTTATCATTATCATTATTATTATGTAGCATTACTGTTCTGTTTTGGCCAGTACTGTGGGCATAGCAAGAGTTGATGGCTCTGAATGAATGGATGAATCCCTGGGCACTTCATTAGGGGTTCTTTATGAAGCTTAGAGCAGAGAGTCCCAGGCCAAGAGAATGTGTAGTTATATGGTGAGTTGGGAGTCATGTATGATTCATTTTCTTAGGGCTACGGATGTTAAGTGTTTCCTTTGCCCTGTCAGCATTTTCTGCCATCCTGCAGTCCATGGAGCTAGTCACAGAAGTGGTAACAAGGTTTTCAGGGAGGACAGTCAGACCCGTAACAGTTCCTTCCCAAGGCCTCCTTTGTGTGTGGCAGGTCTGGGGCCATATAACTTTCGGAGTGCCCTTCTGGGTCAGAAGGGGAAACCTGGCTCATCTCTATGAGACCGATTTAGGCCCTCGCACTGTGAGATGGGAGGGAGATGTCATCAGATCACCGTGGCATGGACTGGCCCGTGAGGCTTCCTGGAGGAGGGCACGTTTAGGCAGTCCATTAGAAGACAGAGAATGTGAATGGGAGGAAGATTATTGTACGTTCAAGCCTCGGATCTCAATGGGAGTGTGGAAACTTGGATGAATGTGGTGCGAAGAGAGCCCCAGGGAAGGCGGGGGTATCCCACATCTTTATCTGGAGGGATAGGAGGTGGGGAGCACCCTAAAAATGAAGGTGCTGTTGACTAGGAGTTCCTGAACTTGAGTCTGTTGGTTGCCTTTGTAAGCGCCCGGTCAGGAACATAACATCTTGGTGTGCTTTTAGGAAGAGAAATGGGACCAATTGGAAGAGGATAATCTAGAGGCTGGTCTCTGCCAGTTAAAAAAACAGCAAGCATTTAGTAAATATATTCTTTTATATGCCTGGCCACTTTCCATTCTTTATTAGCCTACTGGATCTCAAAGCAACACTGTGAATTGGGTACTGTAATTATCCCCAAAACTTTTCGGGTAAGGAAATCCGTGTGCACATGAGGTTCGAGGTGACTCGCCCAAGACCTAGCTAATAAGTTGGAGAGTCCAAACTGTCTGATTCCAGAGCCCAAACTTTTAACCATCATATTCCACTGTCATCCACTGTCAGGAAGGAGACTCTTTTGACAGGGGAAAGGAGATAGAGGCCATGAAGAGAAAGAACAAGGATATGGCAGCATGGGCAGGCCTGGGGACATCAGGAAGAGCTCAGTTTCCACAGTAGCAAGTTTGGCTGATTGGGGCCACAGCAGGTGTTGGGAGAGTAGGAGTGTTGGAACCAGGAAAAATTACTGTGGAATAGGGCGAGTGCGTTTGGTCTCACATCTGTGAAGGGCAAGCTCAGAGGTCGGGGGGTCATGAAGGGAGAAGGGAAAGGAGGTTGGAGCTGAGGGAGCGGGCTGTAGGCAGCCCTTCCGAGTTTCTAGCGAGTCCCCCACCCTGGCCCCCCTCACGTTCTCTTTTGCTCCGTCTGCAGCCATCGTCAGCCAGTGGCAGCAGGAGTCCAAAGAGAAGGTGGTGTCCCTCCTGCTGTCCCACCTGCCCCTGCTTCAGCCAGGCAACACGGAGGCCAAGTCAGAGTACATGAGGCTGCTGCAGAAGGTGCTGGCCTACTCGATCGAGAGCAATGCCTTCATCGAGGAGAGCCGCCAGCTGCTCTCTTACGCCCTCATCCACCCGGCCACCACGCTGGAGGACCGCAACGCGCTGGCCCTCTGGCTGAGCCACCTGGAAGAGCGGCTGGCCAGCGGCTTCCGCACCCGGCCTGAGCCCGCCTACCACTCACGCCAAGGCTCTGATGAGTGGGGCGGCCCTGCAGAGCTGGGCCCCGGGGAGGCAGGGTCAGGCTGGCAGGACAAGCCACCCCGGGAAAACGGACACGTGCCCTTCCACCCATCCAGCTCAGTGCCGCCAGCCATCAACAGTATTGGGAGCAGCGCCAACACAGGTGAGGCAGTGGGGGTCCCAGGAAGCCACACCCTATTTGATAAAGGTCAACCTGGGCTCTCTCTTTACTTGCCCTTTGGTCCTGGGCACATCTCACAACTTACCTGGGCCTCAGCTTCCTGACACAGTGCAGAGGCCGTGAATTGACACTCCAGGAGCCATATCTGACCTTCACACGTTTTGTTGAGCCCAAACGCAGTGAAGCTCTGGTTTTGTCTTGTTATGTTTTAAAATAAATTTGGTTGGGGCGTCTGGGTGGCTTAGTCGGTTAAGCGTCCGACTTTCGCTTAGGTCATGATCTCACGGTTCATGGGTTCGAGCCCCGCGTCGGGCTCTGTGCTGACTGCCAGTTCAGAGCCTGGAGCCTGTTTCAGAGTCTGTCACTCCCTCTCTCTCTCTGACCCTCCCCTGCTCACTCTGTCTCTCTCTCTCTCTCCTAGAAATAAATTAAAAAAAAAAAATTTTAAAAAAAGAAAATAAATAAAATAAAATAAATTTGGTCACATAAGAAATTGAGAATTTTCTCCTAAAAATCCAGATTTCAGCTCCTCTTAAAAAGGGGAAAAATCTGAAAACTCAAAGTTTGTATTCCTGTAGCAGCAGTAAGATGGGGTTGAATGTTGTCCACCCCCTCCAGACCCTGCACACGTACCTCAGTTGGCCTCTGGCCCCACCACCTCCCTCTGGGCTAGTCTGGCACCTACCCAGCCTCTGAAAGTATTAAGTTAATGACCCAAATCTAAGGTGCGTTCCAGCTTAGACGTGGTGGATGTGTGTATATGGCTTTGGCTAATAGATTGTTTCTGAGAAACCCGTGTGTGTGTGAGCCTGTTTACATAGAAGATGTAATTCACACACTCAGTGGCCTTAGTAACAGTAGGTGATGTGACGGAGGACTGACTGCCATAAGCATTTTTCTCACATGATCTCATTTAATGCTGGCCACAGCCTTGTCAGCCCCGTTCTATAGATGAGAACACTGAGACTCAGAGAGGAGAAGTCATGTATTCAAGGTTACACACAGAACAAGTAGTAGAACTGGCCAAGGTTCCGACCGAGGCGGTCTGACACTAGAGCCTGCCTCTGGCCACAGTGCTCTTCTCCAGCGAGGTGGTCTAGAAAGGACTGTCTTGGTAAGCACCCCAGGGGCTGGAGTGAGCAGGAAGGAGGAGCTCGTGTTCTAGTGAGTTTATGAAATACTAGTTGCAATGAACAGGGTAAGGGAGAGTGGCATTTCCAAAACTTGGTGAGGTAATAGCACCTGACTTCAGGTGAGAGGTTTCCAAGATTTAACCTCAGGATGGCTGGTCCCCTTTGGCTGTCTGGTACCAGCTAAAGCAAGCAAAGAGAGTGGCGGTGAAATGTCATCCATGCCAGTGGGTGAGGTGAACCCTGGGTCTCTGGGACCCAGCTCTGTGGCACCTGGTACACACCCTTTATTCCCGAGTGTCTTTCTTCCCCTAGTTTAATATGGATGTGCTGGCCGCCTGCATCCCTTCTAGGTGTTGGTAAGAATCAGGAAAAGCGGGCGCCTGGGTGGCTCAGTCAGTTGAGCATCCAACTTCAGCTCAGGTCATGATCTCGCAGTTCATGGGTTCGAGCCCCGCATCAGGCTCTGTGCTGACAGCTCAGAGCCTGAAGCCTGTCTTTAGATTCTGTGTCCCCTTTCTCTCTGAGCCTCCCCTGCTTGCTCGCTCGCGCTCTCTCTCTCTCTCAAAAATAAATAAAACATTAAAAAAAAAAAAAAAGAATCAGGGAAAACGGGGGGATGGGAGCGCATTTCTGGCAACTGAAGCAACCCGGAGGGTGTTAGACCTTGTTTTATAGTCTCAGAGCATCATAGTTTCTGGGTCCAGATTTGGAAAACATACTAATAATGATCATTCTAGCTAAGATTATTGAGCATTCAGTCTTTTTCGAAAGCTGCTTTGAGAACTTTATGCATATAAATTCTTTGGCTGAGTCGCACAAAAGTCACTTGCCCCAGGTGGTGTAGCCAGAATTGAAATCCAGGCAGTCTGGCTCCACACCTCATACTTGTCACTACTATGTGACATTGCCTCCACCTAAAAGTGACCCTCCCACAGATGCTTAGACCTCATTAAGAGGAGAGGCAACCCTTGCAGGGCCCCCATACTCTTCTTCCTCCCCCAGTGGGGATAGCAGCTATGAAAGGACTAAGTCGGGACAGTGTCAGAAAGGGGGTGTGAACCAGAAGAAAGGAAATGGGCATTCCAGGTAGGGGACACGGCATGAAAGGAAGGCACGGGGTAGCAAATTGGAGTATGCAGACAGGTCTGGCTGGGATGGAGACGTGCAGGGACTTAAACGAGTAATTGCAGTAGCAAACATCCATGTTCACTATGTGCCCGCCCCTGTGCCAAGGACATTACTTGGAATCGGAGGCAGAGGGGGCAAATGAAGTGACTGCCCGGGATCGTAAAATTAATAGGCGGCAGAGCCAGAATTTTAGTGCAGATCTCTCTTGGCTCCCAGATCTCAGTGTATTAGGACCACATTCTGGGGGGCCTTGAAGCATAGGGTGAAGCATTTTAATTTCAAGCAGTTGCAGGAAACAGGAAACCATTAACATATTTTTGAGTGGGGAGCAGCAAGGACTGGCCTGTAAGGGCAGGCAGGGTGGGTTTGGGGTGCTGCCAAGGACAGACCAGGGTTTCTTGGAGAGTGTGAGGCCCTGGATCTCCGGCTGGCGTTCCTGTTTTTCTAGCCCTCATGCTGTGGCCAGCCTCCACGCCAGTGCCTGGCCAAGCAGCGCTCCTTGCTCCTCGGGAACTGCAGGATCATTCCAATCAAGATAATTTCCTGCCCTCTCAGCCTTGCCTGCCTCCTTGGCTGAGAGGGGAGGAGGAGGAAGCCATAGGCACCGAGACAGGCCGAGAAAGAAAAAGAAAGAAAAAAGCAAAAACCTATACCAAGTCTCCTAGGCCTAAAAGGTGCCATTTTCTGGAAGTGCAGAGGCTTGGAAGGAGCCCTGAGCAGAGGACCCCAGAGGTCACAGCAGAGGTGGAGGCTGGCCTTAGGGGGTGGGTCAGTGCCCTGCCCTCTCCCTCAGGTGATGTCCCTGTCATAGTTGAGGGATGTAGTTTAGAGCCTGTACCAGGCTGGTCGTCCTTCCTGGGCTGAGTGTCAGCGGAGGACTGGCAGGCCTCCCAGCCCTTCTGTCAGAAACAAGGCTGGGGCTCCTAGGTCCCTGCCTCCCAGCTTCTCTGGGGACTGGGTCAGAGGGCTCCTGTTCCCTGAGCCCTGATGTTCTCACCTACCCAGGGTGAGATGTTTTGGCTTCGTTTCCTTGTCTTTTTCTTTGACTTGGTGTACTGCTGGATTCCCTGGGTTAAACTTAGAGGCACCCTTAGGTCCACGGGTGCCCTCTTTGGCTTTTATGAAACTGAGGGCTCTGCCCCTGATCATGGCAATGCAGAGATGATTGGGTGGGGCTGCTGGTCTACAGGAGCCCAGAGTCCAGTGCGGGCAGCAGGCGGCTGGTGATGGAGGCAGTAAATGCTAGGCTGGAGGCAGTAGTACCAGGCCCCAGGGGATGCAGAGGAAGAAGTCACGGAAGAGGTGACCCTTGAGTGAGGAGTGAAGGCTGAAGTGCTGGCAGAGAAGGGTGGAAGAGCAAGGAACTAGGAGAGGGAAGAGCTGATGTAAAGGTCTGGAAGCTCATGGGAACTTGCCCTGTCCTGAGAATGATTACAATCAAGTTGAATCCCTTTACCTGCCTCAGGAATGGGATGGGTGGAGGGTGTGAAACATCTTGTGGAGGAAGGCCTCAGTTCACACTGAGTCCCTGGGCCTCATGGGTAGCTGATTGTAGCTCAGTACCAGAAAAATCTCTGGGGGGTTGTAAGGCCCAATGACAGGGATGTTGAGGAAGCAGTTTATGTATTTCATTCATTCATTTTCTTTACAAAACCTAATGAAGCAAGTCCTCAGGGCCAGCCCCCACTGTGATCACTGACAGCACGCTGACGTGATCACAGATCTTGTATTGTGGCAGGGGGCATACAGTTAATAAGCATGTAAATAAATAACTCGGTAAGATCGTTTCAGGATGTGGTAGGTGGTGAGGAGAAGATAAGAGTCCTATGATGGAGTAACCAAGATGGGTGGGGGCAGCTAGTCAGGGAAGGCCTTGGAAGAGATGACACTTGCCTGAGGTGAGGTTTGAGGAAGCCAACTGCTGATATCAGGAAGACAGGAAGAAAGCAAGTGCACAGTCTGAGGTGGGACAGCTTGAGTGTTCCAGGAACAAATGGGGGTGGGGGCGGGGAAGTAAGAGCCAAAAAGGCTTGAACTGACGGATGAGTTGTGGGAGGTAAGAGGTCAAAGGTGAGGGGCGCCTGGGTGGCTTAGTCGGTTAAGCGTCCGACTTTCGCTTAGGTCATGATCTCGTGGTTCGTGGGTTCGAGCCCCGCGTCTGGCTCTGTGCTGACTGCCAGCTCAGAGCCTGGAGCCTTTTTCAGAGTCTGTGTCTCCCTCCCTCTCTGACCCTCCCCTGCTCACGCTGTCTCTCTCTCTCTCTCCTAGAAATAAATAAAAATATTTAAAAAAAAAAAAAAAAGTTGCTGATGAGCAATTTTAATAAAAATTATAAAAAAAAAAAAAAAAAAAAAGAGGTCAAAGGTGAGCAGGGCCCAGGTCCTGCCAGGCCTTATAGGCATGTGGAAGCATTTGAAGTTTATGCTTGGCATGAAGGGACGTCATTGGCGGGATTTAAGGCAGGGATTGACTTGGTCAGATTTGAGTTTGTAGAAGGATCAACGTGGATTCTGCGAGGTGAATGGACTGTAGGAGGCAAGAAACCAGTAAGGAGGCCATGGCAGGAATTCCAGCAAGGGACACCGGTGACTCAGACCAGGGTGCTGGAAGAGGAGGGAGAGAGATTCCAAGACATGGCTGAGAGCTTGCCAGTGGGTTGCGTGTGGGGAGTGAGGGTACGAGCAGTATCTGGGACATGGTTCGCCTCACACCCCAGGGCCCCTTCCCCCTGTTGGATTCCTGGGCTGAGCTGCCATCCACGGCACCAGCCAGGGGACACGATCTCCCGTGGTCAGATCGTCATGCCTGACCTCTTGCCTCTCCCCCTCTGGCCAGGTCTCCCCTGCCAAATTCACCCCAGCCCGCTGAAGCGCTCCATGTCGCTCATCCCCACGAGCCCCCAGGCCCCTGGTGAGTGGCCGAGTCCGGAGGAGCTCGGGGCCCGGGCTGCTTTCACCGCGCCCGACCACGCACCCCTCTCACCCCAGAGCAGCGTGGCCTCCTCTGGCAGTGAGCAGACGGAGGAGCAGGGCTCCAGCCGGAACACCTTCCAGGAGGACGGCAGCGGCATGAAAGGTATGACGGGGAGGGCAGCGCTCACACCCTCTGAGGAGAGGCTTCTGCGTGGCTTGGAGGACAGAAGGGAGCTGGGAGCTGCCCCCTTCCTGTCACCCTCTACTCCCCGCCCCACCGCCCCCAGGCAGAGACAGGTCTGAGGGGAGGAGAGAGTCCCTGCCGTTAGGGCTGAAGACTGAGCAGAGGGATCCCCACAGGCCTGTCCCATGGGAGGAGTCCCCACCCTTGGATCCCATAGCCTGACAAGGAGGCCAGGACACAGTGGTAGCTGATGGAACAGAGGTTCTAGGAAGACTTCTAGAGACAGTGAGGCCATCCTCAGCAGCTCGGAAGGGTCAGATGTCCTGAACTCAGGGAAGGCCATCTAGAAGGGTGTGACTGGGCAGAAGAAGTGGCTGTGGGACCCTTGGCTTCCCCCTTACTCCTCCCAGTTTTCTGCAGTCCTTACTGTTGCCTCTGGTTTATTCCTGGTTCCTCCCCACGCCCCTGCCTCTGCCTTGGTCACAAGGGCCACGCTCCTGACCTCTTGCTCTCCTTTTCCACAGATGTACCCTCGTGGCTCAAGAGCCTCCGCTTGCACAAGTACGCGGCCCTCTTCTCACAGATGAGCTACGAGGAGATGATGACGCTGACTGAGCAGCACCTGGAGTCTCAGGTGAAGCCAAGGGGACCGTCAGGGAAGGTGTTGGGGGTGGCGCCATTTTGACAGTACCCTTGAAGCCCAAGCATCTGGCATCTCTTCAGGCCTTGTTGGAGCACCCCAAAGTATCTAACCCCTTCTGCCCCTACCACAGAATGTCACCAAAGGTGCCCGCCACAAGATAGCCCTCAGCATCCAGAAGCTGCGTGAGAGGCAGAGCGTCCTCAAGTCCCTGGAGAAGGTGAGGACCTGGTATCCCCCTCTCCAAGGCCAGCTGGCTGCCCACTGGCTCTGGGTAGCCTCCCCGTGGGGCCTTCACAACCCTCAGGTGTGACGTCCAGTAGTCCCAGCCCTAGGGAGGGAGGCCTAGAGCAAGTCAGATCACAGGGGTCACTTGCCTGTGACTGAGAGGCTCCCCTGTTTGTCCCGGACTGCGTCTCCACACTTTGTTAAACTCAGTCCCTTCTGTCCCCTTTCTTTTCCACTTCTGACTGGCATTCCTGATGGAGCAGAATGTCTCCCTGCGTGCATGATCTCTCTTTTCGTTTGATTCTCATCCACTCGCTCCCCTCCATACGTTCCTTGGTTTGCACTCCTTTTCCCCTTTCCCTGCCACTTGTCTTCTGGTTCCCACCCCCACCCCCAGGGTCTTGATTTTAATCTCTGGGGCTGAATCTTGTCCCATTCTTGGTGGGACCCTGAGACCCCAGCACCAGACCTCCTGGAGCCCCATGGAATTTCCCCTTGAAGGGGGAAGAGGGACATGTGTACACAGATGTGTATGTATGTGTGCGCTTGCAGTGCCCTTACCTCCCTTCTCTGAGGCTAGGACCCAGGGTTCTACCAGCCCTCACCGAGCTCTGTCTGACCTCACTTGTGGGGTCGTTCTAAGTAGCTGTAGGGGTCAGCACGTGACCCTGGATGTGTCCTTCCTACTCAGGATGTGCTGGAAGGCGGGAATCTGCGGAATGCTCTGCAGGAGCTGCAGCAGATCATTATCACCCCCATCAAGGCCTACAGCGTCCTCCAGGCCACTGTGGCTGCTGCTGCTGCCACCACCCCTACTGCCAAGGACGGGAGCCGGGGAGAGCCACCGCTGCCAGGTGCTGAGCCTCCCCTGGCTCACCCCGGCACAGACCAGGGCACTGAGGCCAAGGACCCTCCAGCCGCGGAGAGCTACCCCCCTCCACCAGCTCCAGCTCCTGCTGATGGCAGTGAGCCAGCCCCAGCTCCCGTCGCCGACGGAGACATCCCCAGCCAGTTTACACGGGTGATGGGCAAAGGTGAGGCCACCTAAGGCCTGGGAAGTTCTGGGACAGGGGGCCAATTGGACCAGTTGTCAGGGATCAAAGCCAAGTTAAATGGTGGGGGCAGAGCTTTTTTAAAGTACCCTGGGAACTCGATCACTTCGGAGAGTGGCTGAGACTGAAAGTAGCAAGTGTGTCCAGAGCAGACAGATTCCAGCCTCTCACCGGAGAGATTCTGCCCTCCGGTATGTCCGGGGTGATGGAAGGAGACAGCTCTTACTTCAGAGTGGCTCCAGCCCGAGCAGAAGACCAGCCACTGTGCCCGTGGAAATGGTGGACAGTACAAGGCAAAGGCATTGGTTCTTTCACAGGGGACTAAAGTCCGCAGGACAGCTATGATGAAACTCCTAATGGGCTCAGCCTTTCCTAAGGCAGCATGGCATAGCAGATTTTACCCTTGGGTCCATGTCATTTTAGCTGTGTGACCTGGGGCCAATGATTCAGCCACTCTGTGCCACTTTGGTGGGCTTTGTATATCCTGATGATAGCCAGGAGCTATGCCTGGCACCTAGCTAGAACTCCTCCAGCCTGAGTTTCCTCTTCCTCCAGTGCTGGCAGTGCTGGCCGGCCGGGGCTGGCGGGGCTAGACCGCGGCAGAGGCCATGCTGGGGCTGACTGTACCCCTTTCTCTCGTCCCTCAGTGTGCACCCAGCTGCTGGTGTCCCGACCAGACGAGGAGAACATCACCAGTTACCTCCAGCTCATTGAAAAGTGCCTGACTCATGAGGTGAGGCCTTCTCTAGAGTCCCTCGAAGGGGAGGGCTGGCCCGTCCCTCCCAGGCTCCACATTCCTCATGTGGCCCTCAGGGCCCTGCCCGGCTGGCACCCACCCCCTTTTGCAGCCCTCGTCTCTCACCAGTGTTGGCCTCAGTGGAGGCCCTGAGCTCTCCTTCTCAGAGCCTTAATACCTACTCTTCTGGGAGTCCGTTTCCCCTCCCTCCTGTTGGTCCCTCGGCTCTCATTTCCAGCGTACGTACCTCAGGGACGCTGTCACCGGGCCTTCGGAGCAGATCAGTCTTATGCTCCTGGGCATCTCCCTCACGGGGTTCATCGCAGTTCAGATCGTGTGTGTGTCTTCTCAACTAAGCTGGGAGCTCTGTGTGCACCGGTCACCCCTGCACCCCAGCATTGCCCGGCACCGAGCAGGCAGGCAGGGAATATGTGAGTGGGTGAACGGAAGGCAGATCTGAAAGTATGCCCTCCCCGCTTCACCCTCCCAATGCTAGGCGTTCACGGAGACGCAGAAGAAACGGCTGCTCTCCTGGAAACAGCAAGTGCTGAAGCTCCTCCGGACCTTCCCGCGCAAAGCCGCGCTAGAGATGCAGAGCTACCGGCAGCAGAAGGGGTGAGGGGCCGCGGGGGCACAGGGGCCTTCCTTTCCTAGGCCCTTGTCAATGGGTGGAGAGCACGGAGAGGACCAGTGGCGTTCCGGGCCGGGAACTGGTTGTCCTCATTCAATCCACAGAGTGACCTCATACAGGTCACCCAGTGAAGACTTTCCCAGAAGAAAATCAGGGTGTTCTTACCACTAGAGTGGGGTGCGGAGCTGGCAAAAAGCAGCACCTGTCCCTTTGCCTGTCCCTTGTTCTCTTCAGCTGTGTGCAGGGGGCTCTGAAGTCCTCACCCAAAATAGTACATATCGCACTTGAGCACTGAAGTTAGAAGTGCCCTAGGTGGATGTGAGGAAACCTTTGTTCGCTCCCGTCTCCATCCTGGGGGTTCCTTGGGGCGGGAGAAGAGAGCGTGTGTGATGCGAGGGCTGGGACGGGGTCCTTGCTCAGAGCAGGGCTGTGTTCTGTCCTTCCCATGGGGATCGTGTGGGAGGTGAGGAAGGGACGGGCAGAGGGGCCCCCTCCCCATCCACCTAAACTGACACCCTGCCTTCTCTCTCACAGCTGGGCCTTCGGCTCCAACTCACTTCCCATAGCTGGCTCTGTGGGGATGGGGGTGGCCCGGCGGACCCAGCGGCAGTTCCCCATGCCTCCCAGGGCCCTCCCGCCCGGCAGGATGGGCCTTCTGAGCCCTTCGGGCATTGGGGGCATCTCCCCGCGACATGCCCTCACTAGCCCCAGTCTCGGGGGCCAGGGCCGACAGGTGAGCCAGCCAGAAGCAGGGGGCCCGGTGCTCCTGGGGTTGGGGTGGCGGTGCCTGGGCTGTGCGTGTCCATACCTTTGCATGTGGGCCCGACTCCCGGGCGCCCGGGCCTCTTCCCGCTCAGCTCACCACCTTCTCCCTCCCCGTGCCCTGTGCAGAGCCTATGGTTTGCCAACCCCGGGGGCAGCAACAGCATGCCCAGCCAGAGCCGCAGCTCCGTGCAGCGCACCCACTCCCTCCCGGTCCACTCGTCGCCCCAGGCCATCCTCATGTTCCCTCCAGGTAAACTGCCCTGCCCTTGGCGCTCTGCCTCCACAGCACCCTTCGCGGCCTTTCCCCACGGTCCTTTTCTCCCCTGCTCGGGCACCTCTCCCTCTCCTTCCCGCCACTGTGCACCCATCTTCCCACATCATGGCTTTTCTTGTACCCTCCCTCGTGCCCCACTTCAGTTTTCTTTCTCAGACCCTGCTTTCTCTCAGTCTCCTGTCCGCTCCCCTGCATCTCCTCACCTCTCCCTTCCTGTGTCACAATCTTTGAGTCCTTCTTGGTCTCTGTCACCATCTCTTTAGAGGGTCATTGAACATTGAGTCTGGAAGGGGTGGAGGGGATAACAGAGCATCGAGGGCTTCTGTGGGGGGGAGTCCCGCGTGGCAGCGCCCCGGGATTCTTCCAGGCAGAAACCAGGCAAGAGTCAGTTCCCGGATCAGGTTCTACACTAAAGAGTCTGTGAGGAAAGAGCTCTTTTCCCCCTGTTCACAGGCCAGCCGAGAGATGAGAGCAGAATGAAGGTGAAGCGGGCAAAAGGGGGCTTAGAGGAAGCCAGCCTTGCCTTGCTCGTCAAGGGGGGATGACCCGCACCCTGCGCCCGGCCTGCTGCCAGCCACGGAGGCTGCCTCTAGAGAGGTCTCAGCTTTGCAGCTGAGGGGGCCGCCTGGCTAGCTCCTCCGTAGAGCATGCAACACTTGATGTTGCCATTGTGAGTTCCACCCTCCACATCGGAGGTGGAGTTGCTCAAAAAAAAATTTAATTAGATTTGCAGGTGACCCTAAGCTCTTTGTGTCATAAACTGCCAAATCAGCGGGGATTTTTGATTTAGCAGATTATGTGAATTGCCATCTGTCACAGGCAGAGGCCCTGTCCATTGTGTTCATCTTAGCGTCGGGCTTGGCACGAGGCAGGCATCCATGACCGGGCTAAACGGCCGGATGGATGACCTGCACGAGCAGAAAAATGGAAACCGTTCCCTTTGTGGGCTGGGCCGTGTGTCCCGCTGCTTTCCCCGCAACTGGCTGGGCACATAGGCCCAGCCGCACACATGAGGGCACTGGTGTTCTGCCCGTCAGGCCAGTCCTGAATCTAACACTGAAAAGGTGACCTGCCCAAGGTCAAAAAAAGTTTTTTGCTAAGAAGAGACAGTTAGGTGTCCGACGTGGCCGGTGCTCAGGGTTCGTTGGGAACGTGAGGGCAGGTGAGACTGCAAGGGGAGCGGCGGCCTCTGACTCAGGCAGAAAGCTCGGGCTCCCCCCTGAGCGGCCCCAGGAGCCAAGGAGGGGGTTTCCAGCAGCGTGGGGCGGGGTCAGGTCGGCTCAGGGAGTGTCCTCTGGTGTCCCAGACACCAGAGCAGGAGGGCCCTCTGAGAGGTGGCTTGAGGACAAGCCCCAGGGCCGCCGTCCTGATTTGCCCCGCCTGCTGGGCCTGCCCAGATGACGCCCTGCCCGGAGAAGCAAGTCCAAGTGGTGATGGGAAGGGTTCTAATGAAGCTTCTGCACCAAGTACAGGGCAGGTCATCTGTCCAGGAGTCCGGGGCTGCCCAGGGCCTGGGGCACACCCCCAGACTGTGCCTGGGGCAGCGTATAGCGTGTGGCCTCCAGGAAGCCCCCTCGGCTTCCCAGCACTCCCCGGGTCTGCTGATCAGGCTTCGTCTGCACTGTCGAGCCCCTGCCCTGGCTGGCGCTGCCTCTGCCCGCACCATGACGCACCCAGGCCCGCCTGTGTCCTTCATCTGTGCCCAGTCAGCCCTTCCGTCCGGGCTGTGCCGCGCCTCACACGCCGTGTTTCGGTCTCTTGCCTCCCTCTGCCTCCCTCCTTTCCCTCTTATCCCTCCCGGCCCCTCCCCCATGCCCTTGCATCTAGTCCTTTGTGTCCCACGTCCCGCTTTCCACCTCAGTTCAGCGCTCATGCCTCCCTTCTCTCTCGCCCTCAGACTGCCCGGTCCCTGGGCCTGACCTGGAGATCAATCCCACTCTGGAGTCTCTGTGTCTGAGCATGACAGAACACGCCTTGGGGGGTGAGCATTTCCTCTTCCCCTGACCCAGCTCCCACCTACCCGGCAGCGTCTCCGCCTCTGAACTGAGCAACTCAGAGCATCCTGAGGGGTCCCTAGGGGAGGCCAGCCTCCAGGGAGGGCCTGACCGGGATGACAGGCTGCCCGAGCGCCTTTTCCTGGGCCTCCCGCCAGCTGCTGATCTTCCTCCCTTCCTCCCTCTCTTACCACAGATGGGACAGACAAAACCTCCACCATCTGACGGGACCCACAGCCCAGCGCACCCATAGGCTCCCTGGGCGGCGGGCGGGGGCCAACCCCCAACGGGCTTCTCCGCGACAGCGAGAGGGAGGGCTGGCTCAGCTATACATTCTAGTATTTTTCTACTCTCTCACCCTTTTAACTTTTGTTTAACATTGGCACACGCCTTGCTCACTCCCAGGCCCGTCCAGGGGCCTCTGCCGAGGCTCAGGGAGGTAGGGGGCAGCCAGGATAAAGGGGCAGGGACCGGCCAGCCCGACCGCCCCTCCTTCCCTCCCTCCTCCCCAGCCTGGCCCCGTCCCACCCCTGCCTCCTCCGGACTTCGGCCCCCTGCCCCTCCCAGGGGAGCTGCTCCCCCCTGTCTTGC
This sequence comes from Hyaena hyaena, assembly GCF_003009895.1. NCBI lineage: Eukaryota > Metazoa > Chordata > Mammalia > Carnivora > Hyaenidae > Hyaena > Hyaena hyaena. Next base: position 7,910,354 of record NW_024080641.1, on the reverse strand, counting down.
GGGGCCTCCTCAGAACCATCTGATGTTCGTGGGGAGAGAGTGGGATGGGTAACCTGCTCCCCGGGATGTTATTTGAGAGGGGCCGAGGAGAAGGTGCTGGGTGAGGGGAGGAGCCCCTTCCTCTCCCCTCACCACCTTCTTCCCCATTCTCGTCATTCCCCAAGGACAGGAGCCACCCTCCTTTCCCTCACTTCCTTTTGCCCTGTTTATCAGAGGTTCTCTACAATTAATTTCTTAGGCCTATTTAAGATGCATATTTATATAGTTCTTAACGGTTTTCCTCTCTGATCATTCCCTCTCATTTTTAGAATCCCCAGGCCTCTCTCTGAGCCAAGAAAGTGGCAGGGGGAGCCTGAATTTTACAAGGGGAGGGGGCAGAGCCCCCTCCTCCAGACCCCCTAGCCCTTCCCCACTCCCCCCCAGCCCTGGCTCCCCAGATGCAGAGGTTGAAGGCTGGGAGCCAGGGCAGCAAGTGAGGTCAGGAAGTCTGTTGCCTTAACATCCCCTTCCCACAACCAACATACCCTTGTCCACTCCCAGGTCTGCTTGCTAAAGACTCGGGGGTCAGGAATGAGGGAAAGGGGATTGTTTGGTTTTTGGTTTCTTTCCCCGCCCACTTTTCTTTCATCCTCCCCCCCCCCATTCTGTCATGACCTCACTTAAGTGGAACACTAGATCATACCCAGAGATTTGTCCCAGCCGTGGGGTCGTACAGACCCTCTGGCCTCTGTTCCTGCTGAGGGGTTGTGCTGGGGCCCAGGTGGAGGGAGGGGATTTGGGGGTTCAGGCTGTGGGGAAGCCAGGGTCCCCTATTCCAACCCCCTCTTCCTACTCAATCCCCCCACACCCCCCCCACTGGGACATTCTCAAGCTTTTCACACCGAAAAGGAAAAAAAAATGTTATTTTTAGATACATTTTATGAATAACTTTTGTTATGAATATGGCTGGTAACCATTGTGTATGTTATTAAAGATACAAAATGTTGGGAAAAAACAAAAAACCAAAAAAAAAAAATTTTAAAACCACCGCCCTCCCTGCACTCTCACCCCATTCCCCAGACCTTCTTGCCTCTGCCCTCCTGGTCTGGCCCTCCCTCAGCTCTGAGCCCAGGGAGTGGGAGGAAGCCGGGGGGGAGGGTGGCCCTGGGGATCCGTGAGGTCCCCACCTCCTCTCCCAGTGCCGGGCTGGGTGGGGTGTCAGGTTTATTTATGTACCTCTTGCACACTCATCAACCTATGCAAGTCCCCACCCCGGCCCCGCCATGTTTCTGTGCCTTTGCTCATTCCCCTCAAGCTCCCAGGGCTTCTCCAGTCCCCCTCCCAGCAGCCCCGGGAAGTGGGATGGACAGGGGCCACCTCGTTTGGAATCAGCAGGGTGTCCCTCTTACAGGACCCTCACCGCCTCCCAGCCAAGTCCCGTCTTCTTTGCTACCCATCAGGGTGAGCAGGCTCTGCCTGGCACTGGGAGGTGGTGAGGGGACACCCCCCACACAGTGGGAGACCAGAGCTGCCCCCCTCCCCCCACCTGACAGCAGAGTGTGCAGGACGCAGGCGGCCCCACTCTGACGGGCAGGACCCCGACCCTCTTCTGCTCCAGCCCCTCCCAGCAGCCCCCCCCACCATGATTTCACCCGCCCACCTATCCCCGGCCCCACTGGCAGAATCAGCTTTGAGTAACTGTACAGTTTTTCTCGCTGTTGGAGAAGACTTACTTGTTGGAGTTTCACTTGTTTAATGGTCTGGGCTTATTTTGGAAAAAAAAAAAAACAAGAAACAAAAACAAAAAAAAGGATTCTGACCTTTGTTACGCTACATTTTCTGGAAAACCCAGTGGCCTTGAGCTGAGGCCACGGAGCTCCGGGGTGGGGAGTCGGGGGAGGAGAGGTGTAAGCCGAGTGAGACCACGGGGCTGGACAGGGTGGGGGTGGCGAACTGGGAAAGAACTGGCTTTATTAACAGCAAGGCTTGGAGGAGGGGAACGGACAGAGCGAAGGGCTCACAAATAGACCCGAAGAAAAGTGCCTTCCTGCGCATAACAGTTGCATCATAATCGGGTCTGCACCGACCCTGAAGGACCTGGGACTCAGTCACTGTCACTGTCAGCTTCGCTGGAATCAGAAGCTGCTGCTTCACTGCCATCCTCCTGGGCTGAGTGCTCGCTGCCACTGGGGAAGGGACTGGCGCTGCGGCTGCGGCTCCGCTGGCCACCCCCGTCACTGCCGCTGTCCGAATCATTGTCACTGCCACGGGCCTGGCCTCTGTCCTCATCATCAGAATCCGCATCGTCTTCCGAATCCGCGTCGCTGCCAAAGATCTCCTCTTTGTCCCGAGCGGCCCGGGCCTCATCCTCGCTGCTCTCATCCTCGCCGCTGCCACTCTTGTCACTTGCCTCGTCTCTGTCACCCTCTTCCCGTTCGCTCTCACTGCCCGAGCGCTCGTCCTCGCTGCCTTCCTTCTCACTGCTGCTGCCCTTCTCTCGCTCCTCATCTGTGAAGGGGCAGGGAAAGAGGTGAGACCCGGTTCCCGGCTCCCCACCCTCCCGGGGTCCTGGGGTCTGGCCTGTCCAGCTTTACCTGAGCCCCCAGCTTCTTTCTCTTCCGTCTCCAGCTCTTCTTCCTCTTCCTCCTCAGGTTCATGGTTCTCCAGCTGGGCCTTCCGTGCTTCCTGGAAGCAGCGTGGTTGAGGGGAAGGAGGGTGCTCTGTCAGGCTTCTGCCTCTCTCCCCACCCACCACCACTCTCTCCACAGGTGCCCCAGGCCAGTGGTGTTCGTTACCTGGGCTTCTAGTTCCTTCTCGTTCATGTCCCGGTGTTTGACCACAAGCAGGGCATTGGTACCCGACTGAACCCCAGCCTTTGCCCGGCGTTTACTCAGGCGGACCCTGCAGTGGGCAAGTGGGTGGGGAGGTGTGTGTAGAAAATTCATCTAAAGACCCCAGTGTGGTATCTGGTCTGACTTGGCTCTTACTTCCTCACCGACGCTCACTCCAGAACAGACCAGAATAAATGTGAGTTGGATAAAGGAGACTAAACTTAGGGGTTAGGTACAGGGTAAGGGAAGGGGAATAGTTCCACAAGTTCCCTGTACTTATAAAGTGTCTACACACAACACACACACACACACACACACACACGGATACATACGAGGTTTTAAGGTGAATTAGTTACCAACACTTAAAGCACAGAATCTAGATTGGAAAATGTTCATTTGTGGACTCACTGGCACTTCCCCTTCCCCAAGCCCCAGAGCACAGTAATGACAGGCCGGAGCCCTTTGCTGAGCCAGGTGGTGGTGGCCCTTGGAGGCTGCCAGGAGCTCCAGGTCACTCAGAGCCCACCCAGCCCGCTGGGCCACCTGTTACACAGGGTCAGAATCTGAGCGCTGCTTTAAACAGACTCAAGGTCACACTTCCTTTCCCAGCCCTCAAATTATCCACAGGCTGTAGCGCAGAAGTAAACTTTAGCTCTCAGGAGAGTTGGGCAGGGGGGCACGTTCTTTACCTTGGGTATCCACGATCTCCTTTAAACTGTCTATGCTGCCTTTATGTATTACTCTGTATTTTGCCTATGTTTACTTTCCCGTGAAGCCTCTTATTAACATTAGAGGAAACTTGGCTCTCTACCCTACAAAAAAGCTCAATCTCGAGATTTCTTTCTGGGCCCTCGTGTTAAAACCAGGTCTGGCTCACATGCTTGAGGGGACCTCTGCTGCTCTTACTTAAAGTGCACGCAACGATCCTTACGTACAAATGAGCTCCCAGGTAGTTCCCACGTGCACCAGGACCTTGATTCTGAAGAGCAGGCCCAGGCTAATCTGAGTGAGGAGGGTGCCAAGTACCTGGTCTCCAACTCGTTGTAGTAAACCCCATCACCCTCCCGGAAGATGAAGAAGTAGTTCTCCTCGTAGCCCTTGCTAGCTTTGTTCTTCACGTTCCAGTTGTACTCCCGAGCAATCTTGTAGTCATACCTGCAGGCGGGGGACACGGTCAGCCCCGCCGCTTCCTCGTGGGGGAGAGAAGGACACCCGATTCTCCACCCCCCAAACCCAGCCCCGCAGCCCACGCACACATCATCCGGTGCGTAGTCCATCTCCTCCTCCTGGTCCCGCTTTCGTTTCTTCAGTGTTTCTTCCACAGGCAGGAAATAAGCCACAAACTGGTTCCCTTCCTCGTCCATCATGCCTCTGGTCAGGAGAAGAGGGACAGTGAGGAGTGAGGGCCAAGGGGCAATGAGGAGCAGGTCCCAAGGGGCGGCAGGGCCACTCACGTACCTGATCATGGCCTGAGACATCATCTCCAGTGCAGCAGCGCCACTCGTGTCCTTGGGGGCTGGGTCTGAGTCAAAAATGACCTGGGCACATGGGTTGATCCACATCTGGGGGACGGACAGCACTGGGATTAGGGCTGGGGCGGGCAGAGGTGGCAGGCTACCCCCGCTCCGCCTCCTGCCCTGATTCTGACCTTGAAATCTGGGAAGACTGGCATGACCTCCACCGGTGTCACTCGGGGCTTGCTGTAATGCTGGGAGATCTGGGGGGGGGCCAAGGACAGGGTGAGGAGGAGGAGTATGTGGAGCTCTGGGGCTGCACCCCGGTCTGCCTCCCACCCCCAGCCCGTCCTGGCCCCTCACTTACTGATTTCTGGGCGTCCTCAAAAGTCTTCTCGATGGCTGTGATCTGGCTATCTCTGTCTTTGTAGATTTCTTCCTCAGTGAACTGCTGCTTCACAGAAACCCCAATCCTAGGAGTAAAGACAGGCTTTTAGGAGCCACTGGACACACCCGAAATCTCCATTTTTCCCTCCCTACTCGCCACAACTTACTTGACCTCAGGCTTCTCGTTGGAGATGCCGTAACGATTGAACTCAGTGGAGATGTACTCGGTCTTCCGCATCCACGGCACCACCTTCGCGTGCTGCTGGGATCTGGGGTAGAGTATTAGGGACCAAGGACCCACCAGCCTCCTCCCATCATACGTCCCCCCACATCTCCAGTCCCTACTCCGCACCCACTCTCACCTCTTGGAGCTTGTGGGGGCCTGGATCTCCTCTTCCAAAAGCTTCTCATCAGCTGGGTCTAGAAGTACTAGAGGAGAACAAGGGAGGAGGAAGACTATGAGGGAGGTCCTGACCTTGGCTGGCCTAGAGCAGGCCCGCCCTGCCTTCTCACACACCATTTGGGTCAATGCGGTAGGTGTCAGGGTTGATGAGGTCAATGGTGACCCCCAGGTCTGGCTCAGTCAAGAGGTCGTGTTTGTGCTGTTTTTCCAAGGAAGTCGCTTTGTACTGGACGAACCTGGGTGGGGAAACATACCCATTATGGTTTCCCGATTCCAGCTTTACCCTTCATATCCCTGCTTCCCCAAGCCTAAGCTCCTCCAAGGAGGAACTCAAAACTCCCCCATGGTAGAGTCAGAAGGCTGGCTCTTCGGTGGGAAAAAACTTGGACATTGCTTGTTTCATTCATTAACAAGTATTTATGGAGCACCTACTACCATATGCCAGATACCGTTCTAGGCTCAGAAAAAAGAAGCCGACAAGAGAAGCAATTTTTCCTCAAGGCACTCCTGTTCGAAGTGGGTGGTTTCGCCATCCTCCATGGCAGCCTCACCTGTTCTGGTCAAAGGGGTAGGTGATGAACTTGGGGTCGAAGGGGATGTCAGGGAGGCTATTGCAGTACTTGACTCGGCAGACCACTCCAGACCTGGGAAGACAGTGGCTCAAAACCTGGCCCCTGCTGCCCCACCTCTGTTCCCAGCCCCCCACTGACCCACCCCTTCTGGGAAAACACAATGGGGCTCACCTCTCAGGCAGAGTCCGGTGAGAATTGGGCCTGGTAGGTAAGAGAGAAAGACGTTGACAGAAAGCTAGAGAACAGGATTTATAGAATGAGGGGGGCTTTTCCAAGCTCCTAAAAGAGGGAAGGAGGGGGGTGACAAATGATAATCCCTTTTGGGAGGGGTGCTCCAAGGACTTTAATGGGGGAAGCCTAGTGTTTAACTCCTTTTTAATAAAATGTCTGCAGGGGCGCCTGGGTGGCTCAGTCGGTTGGGCGTCCCACTTCCGCTCAGGCCATGATCTCACGGTTCGCGGGGTCGAGACCTGCGTCGGGCTCTGTGCTGACTGCCAGCTCAGAGCCGGGAGCCTGTCTCAAATTCTGTGTCTCCCTCTCTCTCTCTGACCCTCTCCCAACTCATCTTCTGTTCTTCTCTGTCTCGGAAGTAAATAAACTATTTAAAAAAAAAATTTTTTTTAAGTGTCTGCAGATGCTTCCATAAATGAAGCCAAGTGCTCAATCCCTTGTGGAGACAATGTCTTCATGTGCTTTAATAGAACTACGTACTCGATTGCTTTTGGAAAAAGGGGTCTCCAAACGCTTGACTGGAGTAGTAAGGGCACAATCCCTTCTACTTAGCACCCCAGGAGCCTAATCCCTGAACTCCATGGCAGGGAGAAGGGTGCAACACCCCACCCCTGGAGGAACCCACCCCCCCCTACGTCAAAGGTGAGCGCTCCGTGATGTCACGGCGTTCGCGGGAAGGTTGTGACATCACGGGCAGACCTAGGGGCGGGGGGGGGGGGCTGTTGACGTTGTAGGAAGATACCCGAGCCCGACCCCCTCGCCTCGCCGAAACCTGGATAGACCTAGAGGAAAGCGGTGCAGCCAGGTGGCGTGGCGCCTACCTGTGGCCATCCTCCCGCTGGGCCTGAGTCTGGATGGTGGGCGCCATGGCGACAAGGCTAAGGAAGCCCGGACGGGGTCCTTGCTGAGCCGCGGGGAGAGGCGGAGGAGTGTACGGACGTCGGCGGACGCCTAATCCGAGGGTGGACTCGGGTTGGCGCCGCTCTCTGCCGGAGCAGGGTCCGAATGAGGTGGGCTGGTCAGAAGAGCTCCAGTAGAGACTCAGGTAAACGCACAGGCAGAGCCAAAGACGGACTCGCAGCTCTGGCTCCACCAATTGGCGCCAAGACGCTGAGGACCCGACAGGGCGCCTCAAGCCGCAAGGCCTTCTGGGAAATAGAGTCCGTATGAGACTCACACTCGGATAGGTGAATAGGTGGACAAAGGGCGGAGCGAAGGAGGAAACACCTCTTGTGATTGGCGAATCTGTATCTCCGTATGGGCGTTTTATTTGAGCGTCAAGTGTGGGTGGTTATTCCTTCCTTCCATTGGCCGAATTGCTTGGGGGCGGAGCTAACTAGCAAACAGGGCCTGGAGACCTAGATGCTAGAAAGAAACCCGGAGAGACGCACTTGTGGCGCACTTCCGGCGCGCTAAGCAAGCAAGATGGCTGCGTCCCAGCAGCAGGCTGCTGCGGCTTCGGCGGCTGCAGGTGTGTCGGGCCCGGGTTCGTCTGGGGGCCCGGGTCCCCAGCAGCAGCCGCAACCATCAGCACAGCTGGTGGGGCCTGCCCAGAGCGGGCTTTTGCAGCAACAGCAACAGGACTTCGATCCAGTGCAGCGTTATAAGATGCTCATCCCGCAGTTGAAGGAGAGTCTGCAGGTGATTGGCTAGGAGCGGCGAGAAGCTATCCGGGTCTGGTTATCTGACTCCAAGGGGGCGGGGGAGGGCGGGGGAGGACAGAGGGACTCTGCAGGGTGGGAGAGAGCAAAGGAGCGTTAGGCGGGGAACGGGAATGAGAGTTGGCCCTCTTGATGAGGCCAAAGCGATGCTATGCAGATTGGCAGTGTGAGCGGGATGAGCACGGATGTGAGGCCTGGGAATGGCCGGAACCCGAGTGGGAGGGAGTTTGAAGGGGAAAAAAAAAGGTTTTGGCTGTTAAAGCCTGAGGAAAGGACTGGCCTGCACAGAGATTCTGCCCGTGGTTGGTGGGTGAGGGAGGATTTAAGATCTGTCGGGGAAATTACTGGCAAGAATCCTAGATGAGAGCGCGCCTCTAGGAAAATGCGGATGCTATTCCGGATTGACAGGAGGAGACGTGCCAAGTGAAGAGAAGGCTTGAAATCGGATAGATCTTAAGACTAAATCCACCAACCAAAAGTATCCCTTTCTGCTTCTCCATTTTCTGCATTTTTTTTTAATTAACTAGACCTTGATGAAAGTTGCAGCCCAGAACTTGATTCAGAACACTAACATTGACAACGGACAGTGAGTATAGTCCTCATTTCCTAGTCTTAGAAACTCATACCCGGATTCCCACCCACCTACCCACCCAACCCCCTTCCTTCTGCTTTCAAGCCCCACTCCCTAGCATCTGGCCTTGCTCTTTTGCTTCTTCTAAAACAGTCCCTTAGGCCCTGCCTTGGGGCTTCTGGGCCTAAACATGGTTTCCTCATGAACACTTGGTTGGGTAGACACTGACGTCCCCGAGATTGGAAATCCATTCTTCAGTCACCTTCTTCTCCTGGGCTACAGAAAGAGCAGTGACGGACCTATACAGCGCTTTGACAAGTGTCTGGAGGAGTTCTACGCACTCTGTGACCAGCTGGAGCTCTGCCTGGTAAGGGACCTTCTGGACACTGGGGGACCGCAGTCCTGCCTCAGTCCCCAGGTCGTCAGGAACCCTCGTTCAGTCAGTCAACACACACACACCTAGCACCTCATGTGGGCCAGGCGTCGGCATCAGTTGATGCTGGGGACACAGTGTTGCCCCGATCCTTGCCTTCACAAAGCTTCTAGCTCACTCAAACAGTGACAGCTCCGAGTGGTCAGGGCTGTAATAGAAAAAGCCCAGGCCGCAGAAGTCAGGGCTCTGATGGGGGAGGCACATAGCCTGCTAGGGCAGGGGTCGGGATTAAAATGAGAGAAAAAAGAAAAAAGTAAAGTGATGGGGCACTCGGGGGAGCATAGAAGCCCAGAGAAGAAACTGACTCTGCCTAAGGTAGGGTAGGGAGAGGAGGCTCGGGGAGGGTTACGGGTGGAAAGCACATCTGAGCTGAGGCGTAGGAGTTTCAAGGAGAGGGGGTGGCCAGGAGCACAGCCTCTGGAATCAGGTGGACCCCCAGTTGCTACCTGTGAGCCCTGGGTTTCTCCTTTGAGAAAACTCTGGGAAAAGAGAGCAAGATCATATGTGTAAAAAGCTGAACGTGGTACTAAGCCCCGTGGCAGACGTTTCCTGTTGTGTCATCATCGTCATTTTGAATGAGGTTTCAAAGGCAAACTTAGAATTTGGGAAGCCTGGTGGTGGGAGCAAGGTGTCTCAGCCAGAAGGAACTGGCTTCTGCGCTGACTCCCCCTTTAGGAGTGTCCTGAAATTCCGTTTAGCTGAGGTGTAGGAGACATCAGGGCTGGTTGGATTTTGGATACAGCGCTGGGGAGCCACGGAGGGCATGAAGCAGAGAAGGTCATGCGCCTGCTTGCTGACTTCATTAGGACTGTGCCTCTAGCTGCCCAGTGGAGGGTGGGTTAGAGGAGGCGGGTGTAGACACTGGGAGCCCAAGGAGGTAACTGTGGCAGAATTCAAGGGGGCGAGGCCGCACCAAGCCAGGCTCCTGAGACAGGGACCCAGGATGAGGGATAGTTTGGTGGGGAGGGTGGGAGAGCTCTGAGGATTCCCAGGGAGGCCAGGGACACAGATGTGGTGTCAGCGCAGAGGTGGGAACGGAGCGGGGCGTGTGGGTGGGGCAGCCCCAAGAGGAGACAAGACCTGGGCATTGCCCCCGTTGAAGGCTCGGGCAGACGAAGCGGTGTCTAGACGGAGCAGCCACAGGAGCAGGTGTCATCAGAGAAGCCACTGCCGGTGCCAAGGTTGCAGTTAGGGACAGTCACATTAATACTGGGCTGACATTCATCAGTTAGCACTTAGGTGACGCCCTTGCGCCCGTGTCTCTCACACGCTGTCCTCACCATCCCCGCCTGGTGAGGTAGCGGGTGAAATGGGCTCCGAGAGGAGCAGCTGCACACTGGAGGTCACCCAGCATGTGACTAGTGGTGGGGAGGGGGGGTCGGGCTCTGACCCCAAGACCCTGGGAGTCCAGAGGCTGAGCAGGCTACTGCTGGCTGGCCGGCCCTCAGGGTGGGGGCGGGAGTACGCGGAGTGACACTGATGCCGCCCCTTGCCCGCCTGTCCACAGCGCCTGGCACATGAGTGCCTGTCCCAGAGTTGTGACAGCGCCAAGCATTCTCCGACGCTGGTGCCCACGGCCACCAAACCGGACGCGGTGCAGCCTGACAGCCTGCCCTACCCGCAGTACCTGGCAGTCATCAAAGCCCAGATTGCCTGTGCCAAGGACATTCACACCGCTCTGCTGGACTGTGCCAACAAGGTCACGGGCAAGACGCCTGCACCGCCTACAGGCCCTGGGGGCACCCTGTGAGCTGGCAGGGCTGGGGGCGGGGGAGGCTGAAGGGGAAGGGGACAGGGAGGGAATGAAGAGCGACCTCAAAGCCCATCTGTCTTTGACTTTTCTTGCTGCCCGAGCACTGTGGCCAGGGCCAGCAGGGGGCAGCAGAGGCCGGCGGGGAGCTTGGAGGGTGTCGCCTCGCCTCTGCCCCGGGGGCCTGCTGCCGGCGGAGCCCGGGATGCACTTTGGACTGCCTGCTGATGCCCTCTTCCAGGGGCTGTCCCCCAGCCTGGCCTGGGTGGGGCCCCTGGCCTCTCTCCTTCAGCCCTCCCCGGTTCTGTCCCAGTTCAGGGGTGGTCTCTCTGATCGTGTTCCCTTGGCTTTCCCTCTGTATGTTTCTAAGGCACGTGTCCGTTGTCTCTCTCTCATTTGGTCTCTTTTTGTCTCTTTCTCTGTGCCTCTGTGGTCCTGTCTCCAACCATCTCTATCCTAGATTAGCCCCCTTTTGCTGTCTTCTGCCCCCAGTTCCTAACTGGGACTCTGTCTCTTACGAAGGGGGCCGGATTCTGAGAGCCAGTCCCCTGGGTTAACTGGGGCCAGGGGAGGGAGTTTCATTTCTAGGGGCCACAGCCAAGTCCAGGGATCCCCCACACTGCCAGTGTCAGCCCAGCCCCCAGGGTCCTCAGCCGAGGAAAAGGGAAGTGAAAGGGATTTTAGGCCCTGACCTCAGCATGCCGGGTCTGGGAGCAACTCACTCCCCCACCCGAACCTGGAGCCTGCGTCAGCAGCACTCAAACTAGGGGCGTTGTGCAATCCGTGGTGAAGCCTGGCCCAGCTGGATGCCTGGGTCCTTGTATTTTTAGCCCCAAAGGAGAAGTGAAAAGGCCCCAGTAGGGGTGAATCATCAGTCCTGGGGAAGAACCCAGGCGCCTGGGCCCCGGCTCCGGGAAGCAGGCCTTGGGGAGGGGGCTTCAGGGAGGGAGGGGCCCACCGGGCTCCCCACTTCCCCAAGAAGGAGAGCTTCGGGAGCTCAGCCATGGCTTTCAGGCCTGGGCAAGTGCAAGGCGGAGCTACCAGCCTGAGCTCAGCTACTGGGGTGTGAAAGGCTCAAGTGAGTCAGCCGGCTTCTGGGACTGCCCCACCCAGCACCTTCTGTGCCCTGGTTCCCGTGTCACTGCCCAGAGGCGTCTTGTCCCGGACCCCACATCTGCGAGGAACCCTGGGACTGTGAAGACCTGTGATTCACCCAGAGCCCGAGTCCCCACACTGGAGTCCTGGGAAATGGCCAGCGCTCTGCGCGTGTGTCTGTGTGTGCGTGCACACGTGCGTACACATCCTAAGAAGTCCCTTTCTTGAAGTGCCTGGCATGTTGGGCTGACCCTCAGGAAGGGCAGTGGAGCTCTCAGTCACTAGCTGAAGGTGCTATCCACAGGACTAAATCTAACGCGAATGCAAGATTTGCATGTGGAAAATTATGTTACTTCACTAAAAGACACTAAAGTTTGAGAGCTTAGATTGGGTGGTGGGTCATAGGTATTCATGATTATTATTAGAGTCTGTAAATAGATGTCATCTGTATTATTTGCTAAATAGATGATAAGATTTATGTAAAAAGCCCTTGACAGGGCGCCTGAGTTGGTTGGTTGTCCAACTTCGGCTCAGGTCATGATCTCACAGTTCGTGAGTTCGAGCCATGCACATGCTTTGGATTCTGTGTCTCCCGCTGTCTCTGCCCCTCCCCTGCTCATGCTCCGTCTCTGTCTCAAAAATAAATAAACATTAAAAAAAATTAAAATTTAAAAAAAGTCCCTGACAGAGCTCATGAAGGCTTTGCTGAGAAGGTGGTATTAGAGCCAAATTGAGGAAGAGGGACTAGGCACGTGGGCCTTTGGAGAAGGCATCCCAGGGAGAAGAACGGCAGGTGCCAAGGCCAGGAGGCAGGAATGTGCTGATGTGTTTGTGGAATGATGTGGACGCCTCGAGCACCGGGCATGTACAGAAGTTGAGGCAGCTCGTGAAGGACCTTCGTGGAGATTTTTACCAGATCATCAGACCCAAAGGGAGATTAGACAGCCTGGTGTGCAACCACACACTCCCGGGAAGGGCATCCATGAGATGCACAGCCACACACAGCAAAACAGACCGTGGGGACACCGGCACACATGACCCCCCACCTCCTCCTCCAGAGGACAGTGTAACCCACCACCCTACAATCAGGCTCTCCGACCCAGTGACAGACAGTCCCACAGACTCTACAGGAACAACCCAACCACATGAATATATAAACAGCTCTGATCACCACTTAACCCACTATCTCTCACCCCATCGCAGACTTTGCCCATGACAGGCTGACTCAGCCCTTACGCTCAGCTCAATATTATCAAAAGCAGCCTTAGCTGGGGACAGATCATGCTTCTCAGGTGGAAGCGTGTGCGTGCGTGTGCGTGCGCGTCTGTGCCATGCCCACGGAGGCTGCCACCTGACCAGCCACCCTTCCCATGATGTGCGTGCGAACCACAAAGTTCATCAGTTTTGCTGCCCCGTGACCGGCCTCCGGGGAACCTCATCCAGATTCCGGCCTCCGTGTTCTCAGCGTCGCCCCCAGGAAAGGACACAGACACACGGGTACACCATCCACTACACAAAGACCTACAGGGAGCTTGCACCCAGCCGCGGCCACCTGCAGGGACACACAGGTGGCTTACACACACACACGCGCGCGCGCGCGCCCTTCAAGCTGTATGCACACACATCCTCACTCCGGAAGGCGCCGCCACTCCAGACCCCACAGATGTGCAAGTAGGTGCGTGGGTCACACGTTCTTACGAACGCACCTCAAGGGCCGCTGCAGTGCAGTACACACTCCCTGGGCCAGAGGCCATTAAAGTAAACAGCGTCGACAACCACACAGGCACGGGGTGGTTTCGCACCTTTATTCACAACAGCCATGGCAGGCGGGGCCGTGGGTACACAGCCCTCACACAGGAAACGGGGCGCACACACTCGTGTCCCACAGCTACTTCCCCTAATGGTGCACGCGGGCACACCAGGGTGCGCACGTTCGTGCCCGCGGTGCACACACGGTCACACCGCGTCGGGGACGGCCCGCCCACCGGCTGGACCGCGCACTTGCACGCACGGCCGCCCCGCTCACGCCCAGTCACGCCAGGCGCGCACACGTGCTGCGGGCACACGCACCCCTGCTCGCCCGTGCACTCGCACCGGCTCTCACACCCCCGCGTTTCCCGTCCCCGCTTGTTTTTCTGGAAACTCTGCTCTCCGTTCCCCTCCCCCTAGGCCGGAAGTGCTCGCCGTATTTTTAGCCTCTCTGGTTTCCGCCCCTTCCCTCCTCCCTCGGCGCGCCCAGGACCTGCCCCCCTGCACCCCGCGGGGGACCCCGGCCATCCCCTTCCCCACCGTCATTCCAGAGGGGATTCCCGGCCGCCGCTGGGCCACGGATTTTCCCGTTGGCTACGTGGGGAGCGGGGAGGAGTCCTGCCCTGAACTTCCTCCCGGGCTGGGGCGTCTGGGGCCACTGGGGCCTGGACAGGGTGGGAAGGGGGATGGGAGCCAGACTCCCAAATCCGAGGAAGGAGGGGCTGAGGGCTCAGACTCAGACTTGAGAGAACGGAGGGCTGGGCGCCCGAACTTGTGGGTCTGATGATGTAGGAGGGCCCGGGGGCCTGGTCTGGATCTGAGCGAAGAGGTGGTTTGGAGACCCGGACCCCTGGATCTGAAAAAGGAGGGGCCGAGGCCCGGACCCCGGGGTTCCCCCACCCGTCCGTGTTTCGGTGGCTGGCCGGCCCTTCCCCGCGCAAAGCCCCCTCTCCAGCCGCTTCGAGCGGCGCCCAATCCCAAGCGTCCTGGCTCTCGGGGCCGATGACTCAGCAGATAGGCGAGCGGAGGGGGTCCGCCTGACTCAGGGATGGGAAATGCTCCCCTTCTCCAGGGAATCGAAACTCCTCCAGGATCGCGGCCAGAGCCGATCCCGACTCCGGGGACCCTAGGGTACCCCCCCACCTCCCGTTTGCCCGCCGCCTCCGTCTCCTACTAGCGGCGCCGGGATTTGGAGCCCGGCCAGGAGGCGGGTGCCACGCACCTCCCCTTTCCCCCCCGTTGTCCTCGAGGCTGTGTTTACAGGCGACAGAAGCCCTGGTTACAAGAGAGGAACCCGGGCGTCCGGGTCGAGCCTCCTCGTCACGGCTTCCAGGAAGCCCCCCTCCCCCGCCCCTTGCGAGTGAGTCACGGGCGAGCGGGAGGCTGCAACCGTGCCGAGGGCCGCCCGCAGCCGCCCAGCTCACGGGACCGGCCGGGAAGGCGCCCTCAGCCCGAGAAAGCGCCGCACCAGGGATTCCCCCGAGCTCGATCCGACGGGGCAAGTCGGTGTGCCTCGTAGACTCGCCCCACCGCAATACGAGCCCGTGGCCGCCGCCTGCAAAAATGAACTTTCCACCGTCCTCACTGCACGCCACGGCTATGATTTCTACCCCCGTGTTTTCACTCAGGGCGGCCAGCTCACCAAGCCCCCCCCCCGCCCCGCTTTAAAAATAAGTTTTCTTCCCAGGGCTTAACAGATTGTCAGGGCACCCCCCCCCCCGGGACCATAAAAGACTTGCCAACGTGGGAATCAGTCCCCGCAAATTCAGAATTGTCCCAAGGCACACCCATTTAAGACCCGTCCGACCATCGGTTGGGGGAATGATCCATTTCTTCCACCTCAAAACAGCTTTCCGTCGAGGCAACCCTCCGCCACAAGAAAAGACCTCCTCCCTTTCCACTCTAGAGTTTTCTCAGAGGGCACACTCTTAACATAATTCAAGACCCTGATGTTAGACTGTGGCCAGTTACTAACACGCACTTAACTTGGCCTCTCTGTGCCTGGGTTTCCTGGTGTGCGAAACGGGCGTATAACCTCCTCGAGTCGCTGTATGTAAAGCACTTTCTGCCCTTAGCCCAGAGGAAACGATCCGACGTGCCAGGCTCTGCGTGAGCAGGAGAGGTTCCTTTCCTGCCTCGCCAGGTGTGCCCTGCGAGTGGGGGTGGACGGGACGGCGATCAAGGTCTCTGAATCCGAGCTGTTTGGGAGGGAGACCGAGCCCGGCGGGCGGGTCTCAGAATCCCCCACCTGGCCTGTCTCCTCTCCGTTTCCTACGGATTCCTGTACGTAGCTCTTTGTCTCTCCTTGTTCCCCCTTTCTGTTTATGTGACTCTCGCTTCTCGCTCTGACGTTTGTCTCTCCGGGAATGTCTCTCCCGTGTCTTTTCGGTCTCCCAACTTCCCCTCCTCTCCCTGCCCTGTCTCACCCTCTCAGTGTACGTCTCCCAGTGGGTGTCTCTCCCTCCCTGTCTCTCAGTATGTTTTTCTCTTTGGGTCTCTCCATTTCTGGCTCTTTCTCGCTCCGCGTCTCTCTCCGCCCCCGTCCGTCTCTCCCGCGCACGCCCTCTTGGCCTCTGCCCAGGTCAGTTCCCCCAGGAGCCCTGCCCCCACCGCGGCCCAGTTCGATTCCCCGCGCCTCAGTCTCCAGCGTTGAAAACTGGGCCGACACCCCCCACCCCACCCCCCGCCACGGGCACTCCCCGCCCGGCCGCCGGCCCGCCTCCCCGCGCGTCCCGGCGGGGTGCCGGGCGGGCCTTGCTGGGGGCGCGCGTCCGGGAAGCGCCCCTCCTGGCCCCACCCACCCGGGACCGCCCCGCTGGCCCCGCCTCCTCACATCTTTATAAAAACCCCGGCTCCAGCAGCCAACCGCAGCCTGACTTCAGCGCTCCCACTTTTGGCCGACTTCTCAGCCCTTCGGCCGTCCGCGCCGCCATGGATCTCGCCGCCATCTACGAGGTGAGCCCCCCACCACCGGCACCCCCCGGGGCCCGCATGCCTGACTCCCTTCTTACACTGGGGCTCTCCAGCGCCGAAAACTCGGGCGCGGGACCTCTGGCTCCCTTCTCAAAGCGGGGTTCCGTACAGCCGCACACTCCGGCCCGGGGTCCCTGCCTCCCTTCTCCGACCCATGCGATCCTCTAGAGGCGAAGTGGAGCCTGCGACTTTCGGGTCTCGGCCCAAACATTGGAGGTGGAAAAGTGGGAGACTTTTCTCAGACGAGGGCTGTCTGGAGGCGGAAATGGCCCCACACCTGGTTTACCCCCGAGTAGCTACTGAGGGCGCGGTTTCGCGCGGAGGCGTTTCTGGGGCTGGAGTGTCGGGTGAGGGGGAGCCGACTTCTGTCCACCCCTTGACCCAGCGGAGAACTCTGGGAACTCGAAAAGCGGAGAGATCCCGGCTCCTGGGCGAAGTTTGCCGGCTTCTCCAGTTGTGAAACTGGAGAACCCGAGGCGCGGGGTCAGATCCCGAGAGGCCCAGAGGCTCAAAACGGAGAGGACAGCGGCGTGCCTGTCCTCTTCGGGGGGGGGGGGGGGGGGGTCTTCTCTTGATCCAGCCGGGGGAGCCGAGGTGCCTGGGTGCCTCGGGTAGGCTTCCGTCGCGACTAAACTCAGAACCGCCAAATGGGGACCCCTGCGATCCGGAACCCGCGTGTTAGCGTGGGCAGGTGGGGCTCAGGCCGGGAGCCCACAAACCGGACTGGCAAGCTCTCAGGTGCCCTGCAGCCGTGGTGGGGCGTCACCCAGCATTTTCGGTGTCTTAACCGATCCCTGTTCCCACAGAGCCTCCTGTCGCTGAGCCCTGACCTGCCATCTGACCACGGAGAGAGCGAGTCCGGCGCAAGCTGGGCCTCCTCCGGGCTCTGGAGCCTCAGCTCATCCGACAGCACCCCGGCCGGGGTGGGTGCCCGTCTGCCTGGCCGCTCCACCAGCCTGGTGGAGGGTCGAAGCTGTGGCTGGGTGCCACCACCCCCAGGCTTTGCACCCCTGGCTCCCCGCCCGGGCCCCGAACTGTCACCCTCACCCACCTCGCCTACTGTGACCCCCACCACCTCATCCCGCTACAAGACTGAGCTGTGTCGGACCTTCTCAGAGAGCGGGCGCTGCCGCTATGGGGCGAAGTGCCAGTTTGCCCACGGCCTGGGCGAGCTGCGCCAGGCCAGCCGCCACCCCAAGTACAAGACAGAGCTCTGCCACAAGTTCTACCTCCAGGGCCGCTGCCCCTACGGCTCGCGATGCCACTTCATCCACAACCCCAGCGAGGATCTGGCGGCTCCGGGCCACCCCCATGTGCTGCGCCAGAGTATTAGCTTCTCGGGCCTGCCCTCTGGCCGCCGACCGTCACCTCCACCCGTGGGCCTCGCAGGCCCCTCCCTGTCATCCTGTTCCTTCTCTCCTTCCAGCTCCCCCCCACCCCCACCTGGGGAACTCCCACTGTCACCCTCTGCTTTCTCTGCTGCCCCTGGGACCCCCGTGGCCCGAAGGGACCCCACACCAGCCTGTTGCCCCTCCTGCCGAAGGGCTACCCCCAGTAGCGTGTGGGGGCCCTTGGGTGGCCTGGCTCGGAGCCCCTCTGCGCACTCCCTGGGATCTGATCCCGACGACTATGCCAGCAGTGGCAGCAGCCTGGGGGGTTCCGACTCACCTGTCTTCGAGGCTGGGGTTTTTGGGCCGCCTCAGCCACCTGCGGCCCCTCGGCGCCTCCCCATCTTCAATCGAATCTCGGTTTCTGAGTGACAAGTGCCTGCCCGGTACAGATCAGCTGGATCTCAAGGGGGCCATTTCTCTTTCGCTGTGGGCTCCCCAGGGGCCCTGGGGCTGTGGGGAACTGGGGGACTCAGGTAGCTTCCCCCCCTCAACTTCCAAGTGCATTAACTCACTCCCCTGACCTCACACTGGGGCAGGTCCCCAAGTGTGCAAGCTCGGTGTTCATGATGTTGGAAGAAGTGTTTCCTGGGGTCCTGTAGGGAAAAAAAAATGTAGCACATTTGAGGAGGGCAGTGAGCCCTCGACCCGCCCCCCTTTCCCAATGCTGTGAATAATAGGCTCCCAGTGCCCCCCCCATTTCTCCTAGGTCCTGAGGCCCCAGTGTCTGGTGGCACTGGGCCCCCCCCCCTCCCCGGGGGAATCCTGGTGCTCAAAATTTCCCTTCAAAAGCAAGTAGCCAAAGCCATTGCCAAACACCCTCCTTCCCCCCCCCCACATTGGGCCCTTTATTTATGACGACTTTATTTATTCTAGTAGATTTTATAGTATTTATATATATTGGGTCGTCTGCTTCCCTTGTGTTTTTCTTCTTCCTTTTTGTAATATTGGAAAACGATGGAATAATTATTGTTATAAGTATGCTATAATAATATATTAAGTAATATATATTGTTAAAAGTTTATTTTTGTGTTTTTTGGAATTTTTAAATAAAAGGGAATCTGTGTGTAAACTGGAATCCCGGGTTTTGTGCGGTCTCGAAGCTGTAAGGGCGGCGGGCACCTTTTTTCTGGGATGGGTCGGGTCCACCGAAACCCCGGCCCACCGAGCTGCCGGCGGCGCTTACCTGGCAGGAAGTGACGTCACCTGGCCCGGCCGTTCACCTGAGAGGGCGGGCCCAGGTGAGGTCACCTTAGGAACTTGGAGAGCCAGTTCCCGGGGCGCGGGGACGCAGGCGTTCCCGTCTAGCCGAGCTCCTTGACCCAGCTCTCGGCCGGGCGCGGGCGGGGACTGCATGTTTCCTTCCCCAAGGGGCCGAGGGAGGAGGGCGGGGCGGAGAGGACGGAATGTGCCGGGGCGCGAGCCCAGCGCGGACGGGGGCGGCCGGGCGCGGCGGGCGGGGGAGGAGGCATCCCGAAAGTCGGGGCGTCCTGGGGGGGAGAAGGGTCCCACCACCCGGCGTCCCAGGACGTGAGAGCCTGGGGGACTCAGACTTTCGGAACCCCGGGGGAGGCAGCTTGGAAGCCTCAGGATTCCCGAATCTCAGAGGCAGTCTCGGCGTCTTGGAATTCTAGACCCTTGATGGCTCAGAAAACTTTCCGGGATCACAGAGTGCAGCCTTCTGGACTTCCGGGCCCCCAGGACCTCGGAGTTGCAGAGTCTGGGCCCGACGGGGCCCGAGAAATTTGGCATTGCGGGATCTCGGCATTTGGGGGGGGGCTTGGAAGCTCGAGATCTCACGCGCCAAGCGAGGTCGAGCTGGGGGTCGGGCTCGTCGGGCCCGAGTGTGGGTCGCGGCCGCGTCGGGCGGGGCCCCGAGGACAGCTGCGTCCTCGGACCATACAAGGCAACAGGCGGCGGGAACCACCCTGGGGCGGGGGAACCGGCCGCCCCGCGCCCGGAAGCCGCCCCGCGTCAGCGCCGGCGCCCCGCCCCCCTTCCGCCACCGCCTCCGCCCCTCCCCTTACCCCTTACCCCCCCTCCGCTTTCCTCTCCCCACCCCCACTTCCCTCTCCTCTCCCCACCCTCCCCCCGTCAGTTCCTCCTCCGTTACCCTCCTGCACCGCCCTTCCCCCCAACTCTTCCTCTCCCCTTTTTACTGTGTTCCCCTTCCAGCCCCCACCCCTGTCCCTTACCCCCTCTTCTCTTTCCTTCAGTTCTCCTCTCCCTTCTCCCCCCTCCCTGCATCTCACTCCTAGTCGCCTCGGTTGCACCTTTCCTCCGCACCCTTCTGCTCGCTCCTGCCGGGGTTCTCCCTGTCCAGCCCCCTCCCCTCCTCTGCCTTCTCCCTTCCCCTCTCCCTGCCCCCTCCTCTTTGGCTCTCTCCTTGCACTCTGGCCGGCCCTGACCATTGATCTCCTCTTCCAGGAAGCTGCTCTCCCTTCAGTTTTGGGAAAGGGCTCAGATCGGCAAACTTAGAAGAGGGTTGGAGAAAAAATACAGAAACGCGGCCACCCAAAGACAGTGGGGGTGGCAGAGAGCGGGAACAAGCCACGCAGAGACATTCACAGACACTTCAAGAACGAGATATTTGACATCTCTGGCCATTCCCTTAGCAAAAACAGAGTCTCTGCCCCTTCTAGAAACAGAAGCGAACCTCATTTGAGAAAATGGTCTCTACCACCAGCTACTGGTGCCAAACACCCGGGAGTCCCTTTGACTCTTGGTTGTCAAGCTCACAGCCCAGTCCAACAGCAATTCGGTCTGACCCACCTTCTAAATAGATCTACCTGCCTCCTCCTGTGGCCCCCACCCTGGTCCTATCCAGCATCATCTCCCACCTGAACCTTCATAGCAGCCCCTTCCTGGTTTCCTGGCCCTGGCCCTGCTCTCAGCCTCTCCCTGCTCCGGTACAAGAAAACCTCAGGGAACCTGTCCTGACACCTGAGTCAGAGTCAGATCACATAAAAGGCAAAGTCCTAAGACCTCACCAGCCTACGTGGCCTGAGTCTTACCTTTGGCTACTCTTGCTGTAGTCACACTGGCTTCCTAGCTGCTCCACCAATATACCTGATGTGTGTGCTTCAGCCACAGGGCCTTTGCACAGGCTGCTACCTCTGACTGAAATATTCTCCAGGTATCCCTATGGCTTACTCCCCTCCATTAGGTCCCTACTCAAATGTCTCCTCAGTGACATTTCCTTTAGTCAAACAATAGTTTGACTACTATTACTGCAGCCCACACCCAACACCCCCCCCCCACTTTCTTAGTCTACTTTCTCCACGACATTCACCACCACCTAACATATAAAATACACTTAGTTTTCATGTTTGTAGAAACTTGCCTCTCCCACTAGAATGCCAGATCCTCACGGGCAGGGAGTTTGCCTTGTTCACTGCTCAATCACTCACAACTAAACCCTAAATGGGAGTCAGTCACATAGTGCATGTTTAGTTCTTGTTGAAAGGAACAAACAAACTCAGAAAAGGGGAGGAAGAGAGAGAATGAAAAATCCAAGACACAGGAGGAAAACAACTACGTGATGATTGATGTCAACTAAACTCTTTTCACAATTTACGCATATATCGAATCACGTTGTACACTTTGGATTAACACAGTGTTATATGGCAGTGATATTTCAATGAAACTGGGGTGGAGGGGTAGGAGATGGAGAAAAAGGCAATGCCATAGACAGTTTGCGGAGGAGGACCCAACACATCTATAGAAGTCTTAAACTGAGATTTGCAGACCCAGTTGAATTCGCAGGCATATAAGAGGCGATACCACCCTCTGGCGGCCAGGATGGACACGGCACCTCCCCACAATACAGAACACTCCCGGGCAGCTGCCGGAGTTCCGGGAGTCTTTCTAACCCCAAAACTCTGAAGATCGAATGTCCACTCCCCTCAGTGATGACGTGGATGTTTCAGTCCACTTACAAGATATAAATTTGTGAAGTGCTGCTAAAAGGAAAAGAGATGCTCCAGGTGAGGATCGAACTCACAACCTCGGCATCGCTCCGCTCGCACTGTCGTATAAGTACCGCGCGCTAACCGATTGCGCCACTGGAGCTCCGGCCGCACCCTCGCGTCGCGAGGTCCTTCAGTCGCTCTTGGCCACGTGACCTCGCTGGACAGCCCCGCCTTTTACTGCATATGCAAATACAAATTTTTCAGTTGACCAATGGGAGAAAGTGCGTTACAGTTCCGGATTCTCACGCCCCGAAGGCCCTTGCTGTAAAAGGGAAAAGTCAGAGGCGTTTGGAATGTGGGGGTGTAGCCTTCCTGGGACTCGCCTTCTCATGAATATTCAGAACACGGGGGGAGGGGTCTTAACCCTTTACCGACTGGCTGGCCGGAAGGCTGCCCCTCCCCCCCGCGGGCGGGAACAGGATGTAAGCCGGGGCCGCTGGGGCGGGGGGGGGGGAGGGGAAGCCCTAGGCGACCGCCCCCCGCCGCACAACTGGGACCGGACTCTCCCGACAGCGATGTGGCGCTGGCGCCGCCGGAGCCCGGTGGTACTCATCTCAGAGCCTGAGGGGTCCAAAGTCGTGGACTGTGGCGTCAAGAGTCTCTGCGCCGCGCCCTGAGAGACCCCGAAGCCCGGGCCCCCGCGTCTAGTCTAAAGGACCCCAGATATCCAGGTGCCCAGCGCCCCCTCCTGGAGGAGCCGGGAGTCCGGGACATCAGCCCCGCGCGTTCCTGGAGGCCGAGCTTCCTGCACCCCGGTTTAAAGAACTTAGGATCCCGGACCGGTGATTACCTCCAACGGTTCCCAGATACCCGAGCCCAGACATCTGAACTTGGCAAACGGACTCCTAGCACCCCAGCCAGTCTGTTTGGTGCTGAAACACCCACTACTTCAAGGGGACCCAGGAATTGGGGACTCCCCTGCGCTTCCGCCTGGGGGATGGTTTAATCCCTGCTCCTAGAGTTACGAGAACTCAGGAATCCAGTAGCCCCACGGCCCTATCAAGAAGACTCAGGAATTTGGGTTCCCAGCGCTCCATCTGAGACCCAAGAGTCGAGACTGCGAGCATCCCCCATTTAGAGGACCAAGAAATTCGGACCGCTGCATCCCACCCTCGGAGAGACCTCGGATTCTGGTTCCCGGAGCCTGAGAGCCCGAAGTTCACGCCCCTGACTTGCAGAGACCCAGGAGTCCGGCTTTGCGCCTCCCCGGGGACCGTGCTAGGGTTGAATAGGAATCCGGCAGCCTCGGTTCGGGGCTGGAGACTCCCTGGGAGGTGAGGCGGGAGGCGAGGGGCCCCGACGGGCTGGGGGAGGGGGCGGCGCCGCTGCCGCTGAACAATGAGGGGGCGTGCCGGCGGGGGGCGAGCGGAGGCGCCGGCGGGAGTTTGGGTCTGAAGGGGTGTGGGAAGGCGCTGGGGACCCTGGCTGCGGCGGTGGGGATAGTAAGCGGATCGCGGAGGGGACTGCCTGGAGAGGGGGCTGGGTCGAGGGCCCAGGGCCAGCGCCTCAACTCGCAGCCCTGAGCGGGGGAGGGAGCCGTCTGCAGGACCCTGGCATCCGGTCCCCCAGCCTCCTCCGCCCTCCCCAGGGACCTCGAGGCCTCCCGCCCACGGCTTTTCCCAGCCCTGCCCCTCGCCCTCGGCTCCAGCCAGAGCCCTAACGTTCCCAGGATCCCTGAGCCTCGGCCCCAGACAGACCAGACTCCCAGCTTCGCTCTTTGTCTCAACCTTTCCATCTTTTTCTCTGCGTTATCTCTCTTGGTGCCCCTCTTCCTATCGCTATGCCTCTGTCTGCCCCATTATTTATTTACTCTCCGGTTCCTCCTGGATTTAGATCCCACTCCTGATTCTCTGGCCTAAGCTGGGAGTGTGGGCGGCGGGGAAGCCGATGGGGTCCTGATATCCGAGAAGGGGGTCTTTCCGCAGAAGCCGCTGAGCCACTCAGCCATGCCCGAGGGAGCCCGTGGACCAAGCCTGTCCAAACCCAGCCCTAGCCTTGGCCGTGGCCCCGCAGGTGAAGCGTGTGACTGCGCAGCCGTGTGTGAGACCCAGACAGGTGAGCGTGCAGGGGAGAGTGGAGCTGCGGGGCATTTGTTCCTTCATTCACGGGCTGGCCCAGGGCTGGCCACAGGGTGACCAACCAAGACAGTCCAGCCTTGCCTACACAGAATTCCCAAGTCTGGTGGGGTAGATGGTACCATTCCTAGATGGTGACAGTCCAGAGGGGGACACCCAGGGTCAATGGTTAAGGCTGGGAAGGGGTGGGGTGAAAGCCCCCTCCCTTCACTGTGGGAGCCCAGTATTGAAGTCAGTGGAGGCTTCCTGGAAGAGGAGACATGGTGGAATTAAAAGATAAGGAGGCATGAATTAGGAAAAGCAAGGAAGAGTGTTCTTCCCAGAGGGAAGAGTATGTGCAGAGGTGAGAGAAGGCTGTGTCTTAAAAACGCAATTGCTTAAAATAATTGAAAGCAGCCAAGTATGACTGGAGTCTGGAGTGGGAGAATTGGCGTGCCTGAGGGAAGAGAGAGACAGGAAAAGCCTCTGATGGCCGTGTTGCATAGGGCCGAGTGGATCTGAGGAGTTTGGACTTTCTCCTGAGGGCGTGAAGGGGTTATACTTAGAGTGACAGGGTCAAACGGGCAAATTAATAAAGATCTCCCAGGCTGACACATGGAGGTGGATTAGAAGAGTGGAGGTCGAAGCCCAGGGAAGATCCTGGACCAAAGCAGTGCAGTGGGGAGAGAAGGGAGCCCCGGGAGGTGGGGGCGGGGAACAGAAGTTGACCTGGGGTGAGTGTAGGGCTGCACTCACTCAGCTGGGGACACAGCCTGATCTCCTGCTCCACATCCCCCCCCACCCCCTCCCGCAGCCCCTACAGCCCCTGCCATGGCCTCCCCGCGAGGTTCTGGGAGCTCCACGTCCCTGAGCACAGTGGGCTCTGAGGGGGACCCGGCTCCCGGGCCCCCCCCAGCCTGCTCAGCCTCTAGGCCAGAGCCCCTTCCGGGCCCCCCCATTCGCCTGCATCTGTCACCTGTGGGGACTCCGAGTTCGGCCAAACCCTCGAGGCTGGAGCGAGTGGCTCGAGAGATCGTGGAGACGGAGCGGGCCTACGTCCGGGACCTTCGCAGCATCGTGGAGGTGAGGCGGGCGGGTTCCTGAGCACAGTGGGGACCCAGGCCAGCCCTCCGCTGCCCCCATAACCCCAGTCGTCCCCACAGGACTACCTGGGCCCTCTGCTGGATGGCGGGGTCTTAGGGCTG
The DNA here is from genome assembly GCF_003009895.1 of Hyaena hyaena. Taxonomy (NCBI): domain Eukaryota; kingdom Metazoa; phylum Chordata; class Mammalia; order Carnivora; family Hyaenidae; genus Hyaena; species Hyaena hyaena. Next base: position 7,885,647 of record NW_024080641.1, on the reverse strand, counting down.
AGCGCGGATCAGGTGGGCATACTCTTTGCCAACATCGAGGACATCTACGAGTTCAGCAGGTCAGAGGCGGGAGGGACGGGGAGGGGCACCAGCTGGCAGGGTCAGGGGAGGTGGGATGTATCCTAACCCGAGCCTTGGAGCCCCCCGGCACCCTGTCCAGGCTGGTGCATGGGATGTAGCGACCTTGGGCAGGGATCCTGACGGGCAGCGAGGAACCGGAGTGCTGGACGGTGAGCTGGATAGGCCTGAGGACCCAGATGACGTCTAACTACTGGGATGGGTTCTCAGCACTAGGTCAGGTCTGTGATCACGATGAATCCACGGCTCACGTGAGGGGCCTGAGGAGCGTGCCAGTGTGAGCCTTTGCGTGACCACATAGTCCCGAGAAACCCCTCAGTCCCAGACAAACCAGATGGTCGGCCTGGACCCTGTGAGGAAGAGGCCGGCGTCCAAGGATCATGATACCTCTGAGCGTCTTAATGAGATTGGCCTTGACGTTATTGCGGGAGCTCTGAGATGTCGTGACAGGATCTCAGGATCACGACAGCCTTTTAAGAGGACCTCAGCTTTGAGGGTCGTGACACCCTCTCCCTGGGTCGTATCACAAGACCCCCGCCCCCAGGCTCATGCCAGCTGTGACAAGATTTAGAGCTGAGGAACGTGACACTGTCCATGGGCAAAGTCCGAGCGGGTTGTGATCTCCCACGTAGCGATCAGAAGACTCCTTTCAGATACAAAGGCAGCCACCGAGCCCCCAGCCTCCTGGAGTCCTTCCACGGGGTCTGTGCGGACGGGGCAGCCCCTGACCTCCCCCTCTCCCCACCTCAGTGAGCTCCTGGAGGACCTGGAGGGCAGCAGCAGCGCAGGGAGCATCGCCGAGTGCTTTGTGCAGAGGGTGAGTCCGGGCGAGGGCTCTCAGTCTGGGATGGGGCTTGGTAAGGCGGGGGGTGTCCCGGGGAGCTGGGACCTCAGGTCTCCCTGACTCCCATGTCACCCACAGAGTGAGGATTTTGACATCTACACATTGTACTGCATGAACTACCCGAGGTGAGGGGTGAGGAGTGAGGAGCCCCCGCTGGGCCCCAGGCCTTTGCCCACTGAGTCGATGTGCCAGCCAACCTCCCTCCACCTCTACCCACCCAGCTCTAGCCCCTGCCAGCCCTTGACCTTAACCCAGCTCTCCCTAAGCTGCTCCTGACCCCTGCCAGCCCCCGAACCCTGGCCACGCCCCCACCCCGTCCCGCCCACTGGGGGCTGCCGGCCCTCTGATCGGTGCCCCGCCCCCAGCTCCCTAGCCCTGCTCCGGGAGCTGTCGCTGTCCCCTCCCGCAGCCCTGTGGCTGCAGGAGCGCCAGGCCCAGCTCCGCCACTCGCTGCCCCTGCAGAGCTTCCTGCTGAAACCTGTTCAGCGCATCCTCAAGTACCATCTGCTGCTGCAGGTCAGCTGTGGCCCTGGGGGTGCTGCTCAGGGAGGGCAAGGTCCTGGCCGTTGACTACCTGGTGGTACGGCGGTGGGGCGGACCCAGGGCAAGTTCTGGCCACCGGTGGGGACTGGCGCCAGCTGATTCCCCTTTCTGTCTCTGCCTGTTCGTCTCCGTCTTTCTCTGGGTCGCCATCTCTGTCCCTGCCTTTATATCTGTCTCTTGTCCTTACCATCGTTTCTCCTGTTCCTGTCTCCCTTCCTGGGCGCCTGGGCGGCTGCCTGGCAGGAACTAGGCAAGCACTGGGCGGAGGGCCCGGGCGCCGGGGGCCGCGAGATGGTGGAGGAGGCGATTGTGTCCATGACAGCGGTCGCCTGGTACATCAATGACATGAAACGCAAGCAGGAGCATGCTGCGCGCCTCCAGGTGACCCCAGGGTGGGGGGTTGGGGCTGCTGGATGGGGGCAGCAGGCCTGAGGGCCTTTGGTGGGGGTGGCCTCGGAGGGCAGGCTGGGATAGCACAGCCTCGTTGCTAACCTCCCTGTCTCGGTGCGTGTGGGCCTCTGCCCTGCGCACCTGGCGGGTCGGCAGGAAGTGCAGCGGCGGCTTGGCGGCTGGACCGGCCCGGAGCTCAGTGCTTTCGGGGAGCTGGTGCTAGAGGGCGCATTCCGAGGTGGCGGAGGAGGCGGCCCCCGACTTCGAGGGGGCGAGAGGCTGCTCTTTCTTTTCTCACGGATGCTGCTCGTGGCCAAACGCCGGGGGCCGGAGTACACCTACAAGGGCCACATCTTCGTGAGTTCAGGGTTGGGGGCGGGGCCAGAATGTTACCTTCAGGGTGTGTTCTACATACCTGTGCCCTGCGGGATGGCTGGGGGCAGGCGGGGTCTGCAAAAGAGAAACAACCCAGCTTAAATTTGAGGGCCATGTTTTCTTGAGTCCAAGGATGGGGTGAAGTTTAATGAAGGGTGAGGGCATCAGGGTGCAGGTGAGGGCAGGTGTGGGGGCTGGGGTTGCCCACGAGGCAAGCATCTTCATGAGGGGAGCACATCTTGACCCAGACGGGGGCGAGGGACTGGTGAGGGAGAGCAGAGCCCAGCCTGGTGGGGAGGCTCCACAGGGGGCAAAGGGTCCTGCTACACAACCTCGCAATCTTTCTAGGAGGTAGGAACCCAGACGCACACTGAGTCTCAGGGCGCTCACCTTCCTGTCCCTCTCTGTCCCCCTTACCCAGTGCTGCAACCTGCACGTGAGCGAGAGTCCTCGAGATCCCCTGGGGTTCAAGGTGTCCGATCTGACCATTCCCAAACACAGGCACCTGCTCCAGGTGAGTGCAAGGTGGGGCTGGGCCGTCAGGGTTCCCCTCAGCCCCCAGACCTTAGACCTGGCTCCCGACTCCCTATCCCATCCCCCAGGCCAAGAACCAAGAGGAGAAGAGGCTGTGGATTCACTGTCTCCAGCGCCTCTTTTTTGAGAACCATCCCGCCTCCATCCCTGCCAAGGTACAGCTCCCGCCATATCCGTGGGGCTTCGGAGTGCTGGAGGACCACCCCCTCCCAGTGCTACACGACCCTGACTCTATGAGCCCTGCTTAGACCGTCATCGATAAGTTGCATTTCAAAAAGAAAAGGAGGGGGGGCGCCTGGGTGGCTTAGTCGGTTAAGCGTCCCACTTTCGCTTAGGTCATGATCTCGTGGTTCGTGGGTTCGAGCCCCGCGTCGGGCTCTGTGCTGACTGCCAGCTCAGAGCCTGGAGCCTGTTTCAGTCNACTTTCGCTTAGGTCATGATCTCGCGGTTCGTGGGTTCGAGCCCCGCATCGGCCTCTGTCACAGTCTCTCTCTCCCTCCCTCTCTTGCTCTCCCCCTCTCCCACTATTAAATTAAAAACATTAAAAAAATTAAAAAAAAAATTAAAAAAAAAAAAAAAAAGAAAGAAAAGGAGGGGGGCACCCGGGTGGCTCAGTCGGTTAAGCATCTGACTTCGGCTCAGGTCCTGATCTCCCAGGTTTGTGAGTTTGAGCCCCACGTTGGGCTTGCTGCAATCAACACAGAGCCCGCCCGGTATCCTCTGTCCCTCTCTCTCTACCTCTCCCCCACTCGCACTCTTTCAAAAATAAATAAAACGTTAAAAGAAATAAATAAGATGAATGCCAACTCTTTAAAAAAAAAAAAAACAAGCTAACTAAAAATAAATTGCAGAGTTAGGCTGCCTGGGTTTGAATCCCAGCTGTGCCACATCCCTGCTCTGTGACTTTGGGCAAGTGACACCACCTCCCTGGCCTCAGTTTCCTCACCTGGAGGAGTCAGAGCACCCACCTTGTATACCTGGGGTGATTACTAATAATCCTCGCACGGAGCAGCGCCCATTAATGGGGCCGTGACCGGGGCGCTCAGAGACAGGCCCCAAGCATGCAACCTGTTACCCTTGTCTCTTTCAGGCAAAGCAAGTTCTCCTTGAAAACAGCCTGCACTGTGAGTTGGGGCCTTGGGTTGGGAGGATGCGGAAGTAGGAGCGTGACTTCCAAGCAAAAGTAGATCATCGGGTTCCTAATTCCTCCCCACAGGTGCTCCTAAAAGTAAGCCTGTCCCAGAGCCTCTGACACCCCCTCTTGGGTCTCCCCGACCTCGGGATGCTAGAAGCTTCACTCCTGGACGAAGGAACACAGGTAAGGAAGATGAAACCCTGAAGTTTCCCCTGCTTCTCTGCCGGGGACTGTACCCCTGGCCTTCCCCCTCCAGCCCGGACCTGGGCTCATCCTCGGGGTCTCCCCTGCCTCTCCCCCAGCTCCGTCTCCAGGACCCTCTGCTACCCGCCGCGGCCGCAGACAGTCTGGTGAGTGTCCTCCACCTAAAAGTTGACGAGAGAAGGCGGTGGGAGCTGGGCCCCTGACGTCACTGTGTCCTCTCCCCAGAGCCAGTAAAGGACCCTTATGTTATGTTTGCACAGAATGGTGAGTGGCCGCCCCAGCCCAGCCAGGTCCATCCCTTTCTGTCTGTCTCTTCCCGAGAGATGCCTTGTGTGCATGGGGGAGGGGTGATGGGGCTCCGCATCGCCTGTAAGGAATTACCCTGTTCCTGCATCTCACTCGAATCTCTTTCTCATCTCTCCATCCCCAGCTAAGCCTAGACTCAAGGTAAGAAATGTTCTAGCACAGGGTCTGGGGACCTGGACTCCCGAGTCTGGGAGGAGGAGATGGGGGGCCCTCAACCCTTGCCCTCCATCCTCTCTCCTTGGTCACAGCATGCTGGCAGTGAGGGGGAGCTCTACCCCCCCTTAGAGCCTCAGCCACCAGGTCCAGCTTCCGGACCCCCCGAGGACCTGGAGGACACTGGCCCCCCGACGCTGGAGCCCTCTGGGACCTCGATCACTGAGGAGATCTTGGAACTGCTGAACCAAAGAGGCCTCCGGGATCCAGGGGTGAGCTGGGCAGCACGTCAGGGTGTCCTTGGGGGTCAGCTTGGGCCCCGGGGGGAGGGTCGGAGGGCCAGCCCACCCTGATGTCTTTGGCCTCTTCCCCAGTGCCCGCTACAGCCCCCCGCCAACGACATCACCGCATTCCCTGGAACCTCCCAGGTGCCAGGCGACAGTGAAACCCTCACAGTCCAAGCCCTTCCCAGTCGGGACTCTTCAGAAGAGGAGGAGGAGGAAGAGCTGGAGATGGACGAACGGGAGCCTTCCCCACTCCACGTCCTAGAAGGGCTCGAAAGTTCCAGTGCCGCTGAAGTTCCCGACGTTCCCAGCTTTAACAAAAGTCCAGACGTTTCCAGCCTCCCTGAAATTCCCAGCCTGTCTGAAATTCCCAAGATTCCCCACCTTCCCAGCCTCTCTGACATTTCCAGTGTTTTTGAAATGCCCTGCCTTCCAGCCATACCTAGTGTCCCTGACATTCCTAGCCTTCCCAGCACTCCCGCCCTTCCCTGTGACTCCTGGCTTCCGGGACCTCTGCGGGAGTCTGATGAGGCTCTAGCCCCCAGGAGGGAACTGTTCCCGGAAAGCAGTTCCACCAAACTGGGAGAACGGCCCTCGGGGGGCAGGGTGGGGCGGCAGGAGGCTGAAGAAGGGGAATCCTTCCCAGATTTCCAGTCTCAGGATGTCACCCGAGATCAGGGATTCTCCGATGAACTGGAATTCCGCTCCTGTTCAGAAATCCGGAGCGCCTGGCAGGCACTGGAACAGGGGCAGCTGACCCGGCCGGGTTTCCCAGAGCCACTGCTGATCCTGGAAGACTCGGATCTGGGTGGAGGCGGCGGGGGTGGGAAGGCAGGAGCCCCGAGTTCGGAGAGGACAGCTTCCCGGGTGCGAGAGCTGGCCCGGCTTTACAGTGAGCGGATCCAGCAGATGCAGCGGGCGGAGACCCGGGCGTCGGCCAATGCGCCCCGCCGCCGGCCCCGCGCTCTGGCCCAGCCACAGCTGTCCCCCTCCCTGCCCCCTGAGCAGGCCGAGCCAGGTGAGGTCCAGGTGTGTGGTCGGCAGAGACGGCCCACACGGAGAGCACGGCCCTGACTCCATTCTTTCTGTGCACACAGGTCCCCTGCCTGCCTTTGGACACGTGCTGGTATGTGAGCTGGCCTTCCCGCTGACGTGTGCCCAGGAATCTGTCCCTCTGGGTCCTGCCACCCGGGCTCAAGCTGCCACACCTTTGTCTAAGCAGGGAGGCTGCCTGGGCAGCCAGGGTCTAAGTGTTTCAAATTTACCTGAGCAAGACCGTCTGGGTATCCAGGGTCCAGCTGCTACCCCTTTGCCTGAGCAGGGAGGCCTCTGGAATATACCGAGTGTGACTGGAGCCCCCACACCCTTGCCCGAGGAGGAAGACCCCCCACCTGATCAGGGTCCAGCTACGACTCTACCTGATCAAGAAGGCTGCCTGGAAATCCCATTTACAGCTACTGCGCCCTTGCCTGAGCACAGAGGCCACGCGGACGCCCACGTTCCAACCAGCCCAGCTGTCCCTGGTCAGGGACGTGGTTCTGATGTCACGTTTTCAGCCACCACTGCCACCGTGCCCAAGAAGGAAGGCCACCAACGGGGCCAGAGCCCAACCAACACCCCGTTAACCAAGCAAGGAGGTTGCGGGGATGTTCAGTTCCCAGCTGCTGTGGTCGACCAAGCTGTCACCGCTTTGCTGACACACGGAAGCAGCCTGGGTCACCCGATCCCAGGCGACGCTCCCCTGCCTTTGCAGTGTGACCTCCCGGACATTCAGGTCCCGGGAACTTCACCTGTGCCTGCACATGGAGGCCACCTGAGCCGCCAGACCCCAGCCAGCGCCCCACTGCCTCTGCCCCAGGACCTCTCAGACATTCAGGTTCTGGGTACCTCACCTCCGCCTGCGCACGGAAGCTGTCTAGACCGTCAGATCCCAGCCGACACCCCACCGTCCTTGCCCCAGAAACCCAGCGTTCCAGCTGCCACACCTTTGCCCCAGCGACAAGGCCTCGTGGACATCCAAGTCCAAGCCCTTCCGCCTTTGCCCAAGCAGGGAGGCCTCCCAGACACCCGGGGTCCATCTGCCGCACCTCTGCATCAGGAACAAAGCTTCACAGACCCCCACGTCCAAAAACTTACACCTTGGGTGGCGCAGAAGAGCCTCACGAACGTTCCTGTTCTGGCTGCAGCAGCTCTGCCTGAGCAGGAAGGCTCTCGGGACAGTCCGGGCCTGTTACCCACCCCGGCTCCGACCACCGTGGTCTTCTCCAAACCAGGAGGCCACCGGGGCTCTCATGTTGCCAGGTCCGAGTCTTCAGAGTCGACCCCACCCCACAGTCCCCCTCCTCCAACGCGTCAGCTCCTGGGTCCCAACGCAGCCGCCCTCTCCAGATACCTGGCAGCCTCGTACATCAGCCAGAGCCTGGCTCGGAGACAAGGGCCTGGGGGAGAAGCTGCCCCAGCCTCCCGGGGTCCCTGGTCCTCCTCTGCCCCCGCATCACGGGCACCTTCGCCACCACCCCAGCCTCAGCCCCCACCAGCCCCAGCCAGGAGGCTCAGCTATGCCACGACGGTCAACATCCACGTCGGGGGCGGGGGGCGGCTGCGGCCAGCCAAGGCCCAGGTCAGGTTAAACCATCCCGCTCTCTTGGCCCCCACCCAGGAATCTGTGGGCCTTCGTAGAGCCCAGGGAGCTCCTGATGCCCCTTTCCACATGTGAGCCACGGTATTGGGCTTCATGAAAAGCAAGGACTTCAACCAGATGCCACAGACCCTCAGAACGTCACCCCAAAGTCCAGACACTGAACAAAGGTGTAAAAATTGCCACAGCTTTCCATCTCCTGGGATCTGCTTGGGCGAAAGGTCCTTACTTACCTGATTAACTCAACAGGGATGGGGGAACGGGATGTCATTAATATTTTGTTCGTTCATATTTTGAAGTTCTGTATCTTTTCCCATTCTGGAGGCGGTGGGGGAGGACAAGACTAATGAATGGGAAGGTCTGACGCAGCACACATCCATGGCTCTGAGAACTGGGGGGGGGGGGGGTCTCTGACTTTAAGCGTTACTGACAACCACCCATGGCAGTTTGGTGTCTGCTGTTTCAGAGTTTATGAGCTGCTTGAGGCCACCGTCCAGGAAAGCCAAGTTAAGCAGCTCTGTTCTGGGCAGACTTAGAAGTCCATTCCCTCAGGGATTCATCCCGTTCCTGCGTCTCACATGCTCAGCCCTCCCTGTATCTATCGATCAGGTCGTCTCCAGCCCTCTCCTGCCCTTCTAACCGATCTCTTCCAACCTCTATGGCCTGATCTGCTTGACCATCTCTAGCCTGTTCGTCCATCACCCTACCCTTCCCCGTCTAGTATCCTAACACCAAGCCATTCTTCCATTTTCCCACCTGTTCTCTCCAATGAGCCCTCTCCATCCCTGCCTCATTTTCACCTCCACCAGCTCCTGCGTCTCGCTCACCCAGCCATCTAACCCACCGGGACAACCATCCGACGCTCTCTATCACCATCCCATCCCTCCTTAGATTATTTTGGGTCTTGGGTCTATAAAATTTCAGAGACCAGTCCGTATGGACACCAGAGTGAATCGCTTTTGGGATTCTGGAAGTCTGTTCCCCATCTGATTTCTCTTGGCAATCACTCCCCAACGTCATGAATGTTCCAATTCTTGTGCCCACCTACACATACACACACTGGATCTCTTCACCCCCTTGCTCTAGTGTGGGGCCTCTGGAGTGCCTCAGCGTGGCCCCCACATCCCCCCCAAAAAGAAATTCCGGTCAAAGACAAAGACTTTTATGTTAGAACCCTCCTGCCCCCTCCCAGCAATGGCATGCCCAGCGAGCCGCCTAAGTTAAGCAGTTTCTTGGGGGGAATACTAGCTTCGTTCATTGAACGCTAAACCTCATGCTTCAGCACAGTGTCTTATTTAATTCTCCCTGGAATTCCCTGTGGCAGTGTCCCAGCTGAGTTCAAGTCCTGACTTTTCCAGTTGGTGTAGAACCTTGGGGTCTGGGTTTTCTCAGTTGTACGAGGACGGTATCTGCCTTATAAGATCAGTGTACAGATTCAGTGAGCGTATCCTGGTTTCGCAAATGTATCTGAGCCTGACTCATCATTGTTCAAATAAGAGATCCTCCAACAGTCCCAACCTAAAGAATCAGAAGTTTTAACAATCAGGTCACAAGAAAAAAAGTGGAAATCTATGGCGTACTAACTGCATAGCACAGACATTAGTCATTCTGTGTGAACTCATTCACTCTGAATCCTCACAATATCCCTAAAAGGCACATGAAGGTTTCTTTTTTTTTGTTAAGTCTTTTTTTTATTATTTTTATTTTGACGAGCAGAGGAGGATCGGAGAATCTCAAGCAGCCTCCGCACTGCCGACACGAGGCTCAAACCCACGAACCAGGAGATCCGATCAATAGTCATGTGCTTACCCAAGTGAGCCACCCAGGCACTGCGAGGATGGTTTTTGATCCTCACTGTAGAGAGGACATCGAGGCACAGAGAGAATAAGGGATCTGCCCAGGCGCGTGGCTAAGGGGCAACGTTGGAACTCAAGTCCACACCGCTTCGCCCAGTCCATCCTCTGGGCTGCTGAGTGTCTTATTTTGTACCAGGCCTGGTTCAAGAAGACCCTGACCTACCGGAAGGGGGCTTGCGGCCTAGTGCACCGGGGGCCCTTGGCGGTTCTTGGCAGAGTAAAGTATCCCACATAAGGCCCGGGTCACTATTAGCTGCTGGCTTCTAGGATTTACTGGATGGTTACTGGGCCATGCAGTAGGGCCTGGGTCAACTCCATGCAGCCTCCCCAGGGTCAGGACGGAGGCTGGCCCTCCCCTCCTCCACCCCCCAGCTGCACATTCCCAGCTGAAGGAAAGTTCTCAGCCTGGCCTGGGCTCCCAGTGGCGCCGGAATTCCCGGTATTTGAGGAGGCGGCAGGGAGGGAGAAAGGGGCCGCCTACTCCAAAGCCTGAAGTGGGGAAGGAGAGGCGAGCCCCCTTAGCATTTCCAGATGCAAGATGCGTCCCAGCTGTGCCTCTGGCAGGGAGCCAGGAGTCTTCTAAGGGGGTCTCTGAGCCCTGCAGAAAACCAGGGACCCCAGGGACCCCCAACTCCATTACTCCCATCTGCCTGACTCATACCTCTGCCTCCCAGCCCTGGCTCCGACGCCTCCTCGCCAGTCCACTGCAGCCGGCCCACGGACAGCCCAGCCGAGCTACAGATCAGGCTCAGAGTGCAGGGGTAGCGGCCTCCTGCCCTCTTTGGGACACTTAGGTTAAAACCATCCAACCCCTTAACTACAGCTCCAATGCAAACCTGGGGAGCTGCAGCTGCTTCCTGCCACTAGGCCACTTACCTAAGAGTCAGACACCTGCCTGTCAGCACGCTCACTGGCACATCGAGTATACCTAACGCTTAGCCGGACACTTAGTTGGTGCCAATCAACCCCACCAGCCATCTATAAGAAACGCTATTTGCATATGCTCCCTGGACATCAGTGCTGTCCCGAGTGATTTTCCTCAACGACGGAAACGCTCTCTCATCTGTGCTGCCCAGTTTGGCAGTCACACGGGACTACCGTATGGAGCGGGCAGATACCAAAAGGGCCAGTGAACAGTAAATGTCACGATCCTTCTTTTATGAAAACAATGTGTTAAAACTTCCCCCTCTCCATCAGTGTCCAAATGCCATATGAGGTTCTGGCCAGTACCCCAGCAGGGAGAGCAGTGGGGGACCCCGCCCCAGGAAAGGTTGGCTGCAAGGGCCAATAGGGGCAGAGATGCCCTTCCCACCCAATGAAGCTCATTAGCTTCCTGTAAAGACGGGGAGGAAAGGCCAAAAGTAACTTGAACCACAGGCAACACTTGTTTTCCCTAAACATACGCCAACGCTGTCCCATAGAACCTTCTTGCACGATGGAAATATGCTGTATAGCCCAGTGGTAGCCACGGAGAGCCTACCATTCGTTGGCTCTTACCACGTGGCAGACACAGTAAACGAACAAGTCCTCAGACCCACGTTCTGAGCCCTGTAAACACAGTTGCTACAATGAGTGTAATCGGGACTCGCTTTCAAGAGGCCACGGGGGCCCCTTCCCCAGGAGACAGTGCTGACATCCTGAAGGATGAAGCCAGTTAGAAGGAATGCCACCCCTCCCACATCTCAAGCCTATCTACCTGCAGGGTGGCATCAGGGAAGATTCCTTCCTAATCCAATCATGGTGCTACTTACTAGTTGACTTCAGGCTGCACTCTGGTTTCCCCTTTCTCTGGATTACTGTTCACTGATCTTACCCATGACCCCCACTATTCCCGGACATGCCATCAGCAAAAAGACTTAAAAAAAAAAAAAACCCACCCACGAACACACCCCACATGACCAGTGGCCTAGAACACCCCACCTCCACTGTGCCCACACACTGGATGCTACGAGAAATGCAGGGAGACTGGGACTCAAGCTTGCCCCCACCCACCCACACTAACCCAGGAGTGGTGTCCTCCGAAAAGGCCGGAAAGCCTTATTTATAATCCAGACTGGCAGTGAGCTGGGCTGTTCCCCATGTTTCTTTTAGTCAAAGACCCACCACAAAACAACCACAGCACAGTCGCTGAAACCTTAAGTCCCATGACAATTGTTTATTATAAAGGTGAACCCTGACCCTCACGGGAGGCTTATCGGTAGGATTTCTGGTAACGAGCACGGGCACCAGGACCGCCAAACTTTTTGGATTCGCAGCGCCGGGGATCAGCGACAAGCAGGGTCCGGTCGTACTGGATGAGGATGTCCTTGATCTCCTTCTTGGAAGCCTCATCCACGTCTGGGGACAAGAAGAGAGTGAAGACTGAGACAGCCACGGAAGCGCCCCCTGGTCTCTGGGGCTAAATGCCGGGGCTGGTCCTCCACTTGCCTGCCCCTCCCCCCCCACCACCAGATAGGAAGGAGCCATTCTCACTCACATTTCTGGTAATAGGCCACCAGGGCTTTGGAGATGGACTGGCGGATTGCTGTGAGGAAGACACAGGAGAGGGTGGATCAGCTTCATGAAGACCCAAGAGTAGGGCTTTGCTCTCAGAGCCCCCTCCCACCCCGATGCCCCGTTCCTGGGACTCACCGTAAATCTGGGCCACGTGACCACCCCCCTTCACTCGGACTCGGATGTCCACCCCAGCAAACCGCTCCTTGCCCAGAAGCAGAACGGGTTCCAGTAGCTGGAGGAACAAGGGACACAACAGGATTTTAGGTGCCAGGCTGCGCAGCCGAGCCACCTCACCTCACTACTTCTCTCTCTCCGAGTAGCTTCCACCACCGCCGACCTCTCTGCACGGCCAGGAGAGCAGGAACGCTTGGAAACAGACGACAGACCACTAAATGGAACCTGAGCAGGGCCCTCCTATGTGTGTCCCTCTGGGTCTCCGAGCCCCCGTCTCCAGGACTGGTTCTGGAACTTTCACTCCACAAGGAAAACCTCTACAGCCATCGAGCCTGCCTGGAACAGTGGAAAGCCACTCCCGGGCCAGATCAGGTGCTTTCTCTGGATCTCCCCCCTTGGGCTAGAGCCTCACATTTCCAAACCACAACTCTGCTACCTGTGCCCTGCGGCCCCCCAGCCAGCTCTACACCTTTAGGCGTTACTTTGTCTACTGTAGGTGTGAGGCCTCAGGTCACCGATTCCCGCCTGCCGCTGCCGCTGCCAAGCCTGTACTGATCCTCCCACCCAGGTTCAAGCCAGAAGCCTTCTCTGGGGTTCCCCCATCCCAGCCCTGACTACTCTGGAGCAGGATCTAATGCTGAGACCAGTCTGCCTCCTTCACAGGACTAGGTGCTTTACAAGAGCAGGGCCTGGGGTCACCAGGGTCACTGCTGGGTCCTCGGCACTCAATACAGGTTACACAAACAGAACCTTCATAGAACTGACAATTAAGAAGAGCAAACCATGGTACTTGATAGTTGCTACAAGAAAGATGTCAGACACTATCGTATGGCATTCTAAGGCTGCAACACATATTATCCTTCACATTTACAAGTGACAGACTTTGATCACTACGCTGTACCCCAGAAACTAACAAAGCGCTGCGTGTCAACTACACGAAAATTAAAAAATTAAATTCGAGGGCGCCTGGGTGGCTCAGTCCATGGAGTGTCAGACTTTTGGGATCAGGTCATGATCTCAGTTCCGGAGTTTGAGCCCCACATCACACCCTCTCCTGTCAGGGCAGAGACTGCCTCAGATCTTCTGTCCCTCCCCCACTTGCACTCTCTCAAAAATAAGACATATTTTAAAAATGCCATTAAAAGTGAAATAAAAAGCAACAAAATTTAAGAAAGCAACAAATGCATTCTCCTACATGCCAAGAAGTTTACCCCGAAAATCTAATTTCTCCTCACGACAGCCCTTCGAGGCAGAAATGATCCCCATTTTACGGATAACCCAAGGGAGAAAAAAAATGTTCTATCCTTCAAGTAACAAATAACACAGGTAAAAGAGGCAAAAATCTGACTCCACTCATCCCATTCGGAGTTGAAGGAACTGAGGCCAACACAGCAACAGGCAGGGAAGGAACCCCTTCCACGGCAAAGAACAACAAACCCAAATTCTGTTCCTGTCATTTCAATACTTTGTGAGCACCTACAATGTCTAAGTCCTATGTTTACTCCTATATTTAAAAAATAAATTAACTTTTGTTCTCAAGGAACGCATGTACTCTACCAGTGAAAACAAAAGTTAGGTTGTAAACAGGATACACGACCGCGCCCCCCCCCCCATCAACTTAAAGAAATCAGGCCGCACAAACTCCCCTTACCACTGCGTCCCCAACTGTTCAACTGGGCTTCCAAATATCCCCGTTTCGGAAACACCCACTTAACCTACGGCATCCACGTTTCCACTCCCAATACACTATCTGAAACCTCCGAAAACCGAAAACAGCTCCATCTCCAAATGACCCGTTTTCTCTGTCCCCAACACCACCCAGGAGTGGTGTCCTCCCAAAACGCTGGAAAGCCTTATAATCCAGACTGGCAGTGGGATGGGCTGTTCCCTGCATTTCTTTTAGTCAAAGACCCACCACAAAACGACCACAGCACAGTCTTTGAAATTTTAAGTCCCATGAACATCCTATTGTTGATACCAGATCCCTCGGCCTCCCAAGATCAATTCCAGGAATCCATTGAAACATAACATCTCTCTCCAGAGCCCCCCAATCAACCCAAACGCCCACCCTCAATCCCCGCACCTTGTATTGCAGCGTGCGCGGCTCGATCATCTCCAGGGGCCGTCCATTCACCTTGATGAGGCCGTTGCCCCGTTTGCAGTGCGCCACGGCTGTGGCCGTCTTCTGTGGGAAGCGAGGGAGAACACAGCGGGGCCACGTGAGCTTCGGCCCCCGACTCCCGTGTTGACCCCAGGACCCTGCCCGCAGGCCTCTGCAGACCCTAGCCTCCCACCGTCCCTCTCATCCGGCGCCCGGCCCACCTTGCGTCCGAAGACCTGCACAGACTGCAAAGGACCTTTGGACGGCATAGCTGCGAACGTAGACGAGAGCTCCTCACCGCGCGGCGCTGCAACCGGAAAAGGAAAATGCGGGGCCACCCCGGCCGCTTTTCAGGGTCTGCGCAGGCGCCTTCGGTGCTGCGTCGCGACGGGAGTGAGCTTTACGGCTCACAGCTTTACGGCGGGACTTAGGGTTAGCGGCGGGAAGGTGGGACCCCTGAGCGGAGGAGGCGGGACCTGTGAGTGGAAGGGGCGGGGCCTGAAGTGTGCCGGGTGCAGTTGCGGAAGAAGGGCGGGGACTGTCTGTCTTCATATTCTCGGTCTCCATTGGTGGCCGCCGGTTTATTTGCATTTCGGCTCTTTAATAATCTCCCTCAACGTTCTCCACCCAAAATCTCGATTTTCACCCTCTTCTGAAGACGCTTCTTCTTAGCCGCTCATCTCAAGCATTCTTCCTCCCCTGTAGACTCTATCCTGCCATCTAGACACTCTTCTCCCCAAATCCTCCTCCATCAGAATCTCACCTACAGAATTTACACCAGGAAATCTGTCAGGATTCCCAGGTTCAGGATTCAGAACGCACCTCCTTCGTGGGTTCTCTCCCAGAATCTTTTTAATCCCTTTAGAGCCCTTCCTCCAGAATCTGCCTTTCACTAGGATTTCCTTCTTTTATAGTCTCCGCCTCCCAGAATCCCCCTCTTTCCCTGAATATTCCTCCACTCAAGGGCCCCAGAATCTCCCACTGACCGCAATCCACTTTTCTGAGAACAACCCCGACAGAATCCCCTTTCACAAATGTTCTCTCCCTTTCAGAGCCGCCTCCTTCGAGAATGGACCTTTCCTAAGAATTCCGTTTCCTTCAGAGCTTTCTCTAACCAACAACTGCCTCCCCTGAATTTTCCTCTCCTAGGGGCGCCTGGGTGGCTCAGTAGGTTAAGCGTTCGGCTCAGGTCATGATCTCACCGTGTGTGGGTTCGAGCCCTGCGTCGGGCTCTGTGCGGACAGCTAGCTCAGAGCCTGGTGACCCTTCCCTGCTCATGCTGCTTCTCTCTCTCTCTGTCTCCCTGAAATAAAACATTAAAAAAAAAAAAAAAGAATTCTCCTCTCCTCGAATTCTCCACTCCTTAGAGACTGTCCCTCCAGAAACCCCTTCTTCAGGGTCTCTACCCTAGAATCCCTCTTTCTCAGGGGTCCTTCAAATCATCTCTTGGCTCTCACCCCCAAATCACCCAACTCTCCAGGCTCCTCCCGCATAGAATTCTCCATCCCCAGTCCCCCCAATCCCGTTTTAGGACTCTTAGGATTAGTTTCCCCTTGGCTTTCCCACACTCAGGATACTCCTTTCCCAGTCAAAAGGGTTCTCTTTCAGGACTGCAGAGAGCCCACAGTTTCTTCAGTGTCTCTGGCAGCAGAGGTCAAGGTTCAAAGTTCTAAGGGGTGTGGTCAACTCACCTGGTGCCTGGAGAGGAGTGGAGGTTGGTAGGTGGGTCTGTGGCAGGAAGGAGTCCTGCCCAGAGTCCAGCTCCAAAAGAGTGAGAGAGGGTAGAGGTGAAAGAAGGGAGCACCCAGCGGCTAGAGAGGCACACATGAAGGAGAAAGACAAAGAAGGGGCCGAAGGAGAAGAGGAGAAAGAAGATAGACCCAGGGTCAATTACAGATGGACCCAGAAAACACAAGTGACGGCAATTCGGAGGCAGAGAGGCCAGCCCTCAGAGAAAGAAGACAGACAGGTACAGGCAAGCATGGAGATTTCAAGATATTTGAAATATGGAAATACAGTAGTTGATACAGAAATAGAAATAGAGGGGCACTGGGTAGCTCAGTCGGTTGAGTGTCCAACATCAGCTCAGGTCATGATTTCACGATTCCTGAGTTTGAGCTCTCTATCAAGCTTGTGGCCATCAGTGCAGAACCCACTTCAGATTCTCTGCCCCCCACCCCCGTCTCATATTCTCTCTCTTTCTCTCTCTCAGAAATGAATAAATATTTATTTACAAAAGAAAAG
The DNA here is from genome assembly GCF_003009895.1 of Hyaena hyaena. Classification (NCBI taxonomy): domain Eukaryota; kingdom Metazoa; phylum Chordata; class Mammalia; order Carnivora; family Hyaenidae; genus Hyaena; species Hyaena hyaena. Next base: position 7,869,292 of record NW_024080641.1, on the reverse strand, counting down.
GAGGGGCGCCTGGGTGGCTCCGTCGGTTGGGCGTTCGACTTCGGTTCAGGGCATGGTCTCACGGTTCACAAGTTCAAGCCCTGTGTTGGGCTCTGTGCTGACAGCTCGGAGCCTGGAGCCTGCTTCGGATTCTGTGTCTCCCTCTCTCTGCCCCTCCTCTGCTCTGTCTCTCTCTCAAAATATAAACATTAAAGGGGCGCCTGGGTGGCTTAGTCGGTTTTGTGTCCTACTTTCGCTTAGGTCATGATCTCGCGGTTTGTGGGTTCGAGCCCCGCGTCGGGCTCTGTGCTGACTGCCAGCTCAGAGCCTGGAGCCTGTTTCAGTCTGTGACTCCCACTCTCTCTGACCCTCCCCTGCTCACGCTGTCTCTCTCTCTTCTCTCCTAGAAATAAATAAAAAACATTAAAAATTTTAAAAAATATATATATAAACATTAAAAAAAAGAATAAAAAAATAAAAAGGAAAAGGAAACAAGAAATAAAAGTAGAAAGGAGAGCAAAGACCCCCAAATACACACCTGCAAACATATCTAAAGTGTAACAGGGATGTTTTCCACTGAGAAGACGGGCCACAGGCTTCACCCGCACTCACACACTGTCCTGTCTTATGGATCTTTGTGGGGAGGGGTGGCAGGGGGGCGGGGACCAGTACTTCCAAACCCTCCACTCTCTCTAGGCTGATCCTCACACCCTTACTGAGTCTTATATCTTCCTGTGGAGGGGTGGGGGTGGGGAAGAGGTGTCAGGGAGCCCTCTGACCTGGACCCCGCCTACTCTAGGGTCACCATCTTCCCTGGACTGTTGGAGAACATTCCCTGAGTATCTGTGGGTTGACTGGAGCTGGACAGGAAGGCAGCAGGACACTTCAGTGTCTTCCACTGTCTTCCATTTTATTCTGTCTCTCTGTATTTTTTAAGTTTATTTTTTTATTTTGAGAGAGAGTGTCTGTGTGCATGTGCATGGGGGGGGGAATGAGAGAGAGAGAGAGAGAGAGAGAGAGAGAGAATCCCAAGCAGGTTCCAAGCTTGTCAGCATAGAGCCCAACATAGGCTCTATCCCATGAACTGTGAGATCATGACCTGAGCTAAAACGAAGAGTTAAAACGTAACTGACAGAACCACTCAAGTTGCCCCTGTACTTCTTGCTTCCAGGACCCTGGGCTGGGACCAGAAAAGACCTGGGGGGTGAGCAGGGTGCCCACGTGGCCTCTCTGGACCATCCTTCTGCTGGTACGGCCCTTGGGAGGCCTAGGATCACCCCTCTGCCCTCGGGAGCCTTTCTACTTCCTTGTTGCCATCATGAAGATGCTGGTGAGGAAGACGGAGGGGAGAGCCAGCAGACAGGCAGGGAGGGGGTGGGGTGTGGGGCACGTCTGAGGAACGGTTAGGCTCTCCCCTCCAAGATCTGATTCTCCTCCCTACCCCAAATTGTAGGGAAACAAAAATGATGGCACTCTCTACACCCCAGATGATCTCTCGGTGAGTATTTCACTAGCTCTTTACTTGAAGTTGGAAGTTTAGGGAAAATCCGCTAGGCTCCAAACACACATACATTTGGGGCGGGAGGTAGCGGGCTGGTGTTCTGGCTGTCCAGCTGCTGACCGAGCTCCCTGCCATCACAAATATATTTTGTCCACTGCTGTCTCCCACACTTAGAACGCCAGCTGACACCTAACAACGGATAATGAGGGTGATAGCGACACTTTAATAGTGCTTACTTGGCCAGGTACTGGCCTAAACACCTTAAATATATTAGCTTACTTAGGGGCGCCTGGGTGGCTCAGTCGGTTAAATGTCCGACTTCGGCTTAGGTCATGATCTCACGGTTTCTGGGTCCGAGTCCTGCGTCGGGCTCTGTGCTGACAGCTTGGAGCCTGGAGCCTGCTTGGGATTCTGTGTCTCCCTCTCTGTCTCTGCCCCTCCCCCACCATTCTCTGTCTCTCAAGAAAGAACAGAACATTTAAAAGAAACGAAAAACAATAAATTAAAAAAAGAGAAAAATGAAAACAACATTTCTTAAAACACGTCCAAGTGCTGATTTTGTCAGAACAAGATACTTCACTGCCATCTACCAGAAATTGACAAAAATATCCAGGATGTGGATACCGCCCTTCTTGTGGGGTCCTTGTGCAGTGTACATTTTTAACATCCATACATGGTGGCCCTATCTGCCTCATAGGGTCAGTGTGAAGACTGATGTGGGGCTCAAACCCACGAACCACAAGGTCATGACCTGAGTGGAAGTTGGAGGCTTAACCGCCACCCAGTCATCCTGAGAAGTGTCATTTTCTAACTTACACAGGCACGGACAGTATAGGCTAGCCTCAGCCCTGAAGGTGGGCATCATTCAGGGTTCCATTTTACAGATGAGGAAACTGAGGCCCCAAGAGGTGACGGGGCTTATGCCAGGACATACTTCAGAAACCCGGGCTCGGGGATTTGGGATCAGACCCTTGCCCAGAGACACCAAGCCACTCTCTCCCCGCAGGTGTGTCCTGCTGAGACACTGGGCTGCTTTCGGCTGGAGCTGTCTGTGATCCAGTTTGAAGAGGGCCCATCCGTCGGGATTGCTGTGTTCCGGCTACAGCGTCTGCTGGATGCGCTGGGGGCCCGGCTGTGGGTGACTGGCCAGGGTCCTTGTCCACCCTGTGAAGGACATCCCCAGCGACCCGTCCCCCTCTTTCTGGCCAAACTATTGGAGTTATTACAGGGGGCTTGTGCTCGGCGCCTGTCCTCAGCATGAGCCTGGGGGGACACAGACCCCTTGGTACTGCCAGAGGGGCTTGGGGGGGAGAGATGGGGGCCTTGGTCTCCAGCCCCAGCTGCCCATCCTAAGCCTTCTCCTACTAGGCCAGAGGACCCCATCTGGAGCCCATGGAGCCAAGGGGAAGAGAGGAGGAAAATAAGATCTGAAGCCTGAAGTCTCAGACCTACTGGGGTAGGGGGTTGGGTAAATTGGTCCCCAGCTGCCCCTGGTCTCCATCTGAGGCACTCCCTCCTCTCTCCTCTTCCAGGAGGGGACAAGCATCGCGCAGGTGTCTTCCACCCTCATCCCACCCTAGAGGACAGGGAGAGTCTTGTGCCTCATGTCCCTGGTGGCAAATATTTACCCTCTGGAGAGCTTCTCGAGGAATACTGACGGCTAGGCTAGATCTTGAACACTAGGCTAGATCTTGATCATCAGTCTCTGCCGGATCCTGAACATCTATAGTTTTAAAATCAACTTTATTGATGTGTAACTTACGTACAGGAAAAAGCATACATTTTAAACATACATTTCAATGTGTTCTGACAAACGTAGACACACAGCCATATTTCCATCATCGCCAAAGCATCCCTCATGCCCCTTTCCCAATCTTCACCTCGTCATAGACCTCCACTAATCAGTTTCCTGTCTGTATAGAATTAGTTTTGCTGCCTCTAGAGATTCACATGAATGGAATTGTACTGTTCATAGTCTAGTGTCTGCCTTCTTTCACTCAGCACGATGTTTTTGAGATTCATTCACATGCGTATCAGCAGTGTGTTACTATTCCATTGTATAGATGCTCCCTAATTTGTTTATCATTATGTTGTTCCCATTTTGGGACTAACACACATTTCTCTTCCATCTTCTTACATATTTTTGAAAATTATTTTTTTAAATGTTTTATTTATTTCTGAGAGAGAGAGAGAAAGGGAGAGAGAGAGAGAGAGAGAGCGTAGGGGAGGGGCAGAGAGAGAGAGGGAGATACAGAATCTGAAACAGGTTCCAGGCTCTGAGCTGTCAGCAGAGAGTCTGATGCGGGGCTCGAACCCACGAAATGTGAGATCATGACCTAAGCTGAAGTCGGACGCTTAACCGACTGAGCCACCCAAGCGCCTCTCTTCTTACATATTCTTTTGTAGTGGTAGGGTTGGGGGTTGAGAACCACTGACACACTAAGGAAGAACTTTCTATGGGGAGAATATTACTGCTCCCTCACTTTACTGGAGTAAAGTGCTGCTTTCTGCAGCAGTGTCAATAGGTATTTTACATGTGGGTCCTATTTTATTTTATTTCAAAATTTTTTTTGAATGTTTATTTTTGAGGGAGAGACAGAGAGTGAGCAGGCAAGGGGCAGAGAGAGGAGACAGAATCTGATTCAGGCTCCAGGCTCCAAGCTGTCAGTATAGAGCCCAACATGGGGCTTGAACTCATGAATGGCGAGATCATGACCTTAGCCGGAGGCTTAACCAACTGAGCCACCCAGGAGCCTCTGGATCCTATTTTTAAAAGCTGCTGTAGGGGCTCCTGGGTGGCTCAGTCTGTTAAGTGTCCGACTTTGGCTCAGGTCATGATCTCACGGTTCGTGGGTTTGAGCCCCACGTCGGGCTCTGTGCTGGCAGCTAGCCCAGAACCTGGAGGCTACTTCAGATTCTGTGTCTCCCTATCTCTCTGACCCTTCCCTGCTTACGCTGTCTCTCTCAGAAATAAATTAAAAAACACATACACACATAAAAAAAAACATTAAAGAGCTGCTGTTTAAAAGAATCAAACTTGGGGGGACCTGGGTGGCTCAGTTGGTTGAGCATCCAACTCTTGATCTCAGGGTCAGGAGTTCAAGCTCTGCGTTAGGCTCTACTAGACGGATGAAGCCTATTATTATTAAATACGCATAAACATATGAGTACCAAGCTCATAGAAGGGAAAACATTTTTATGGAGTGAAAATCCTCTCCCTAGTCTGTCTTGGGTTCAGTCTGAGATTGTTGAATCAGGGAGTGTGTGCTTATACAAACACACCAGTGACATAATCATTCCCTGATAAGTTGTTTTGTGAGCCCGCTGTTGGCCTGACCACACCATCTTACCCTGTAACTAGGTGCATATTAAATTGCTGTAAAGTTAATCCAGGTGTCTCGATGCTTATGCAAGAAATTTTAGCAATGTGTTTTAAAAGTTTCTTATTTTTTTCCCTCTTCATCAAGTTAATTTTTCTTATCTCTGTCTCATCATACCTGGTCCTTTGCTATCTGTCTGACAAATAATTACTAATATGTAAATTCATATTGATTTACACTTCGGGATTTGTAAAGAAAAACAAGGTATTAAGGGTTATCCAAACTTGGGATGGAGTCTTAGGTCCGCCCCTATCCAGTTAGTTTATTTTTCTGAGCTTCAGTTTCCTTGTCGGCAAAATGGGGGTACTTACCTCCTAGGAATGTTTTAGAGGTAGGAGATAAAGTCTGATTTATTTGCTAACTCATTATTATTTGGTCACTCCCTGCCTCCTCACGGCTTGGCACACCACACTAGTAAATTCAGACACAAATTCCGGTTGGAAGTGCCAGCCCGGAAAAGGATCCCTCTATGACCCTCCCAAGATGCCGACTCCATGCTCTACAGTGAGCCGGATCTGCCACTTTCAAGATGGCGCCCTGGAAGTGCGTCACCGGGACTGGCCCTGGAAATCTCGCGTTAAGGGAGGCCGACGGGTAGGTTCTCGCGAGAGGGCACGTCAGTCCCCGCCAGGCGTCGTGTGAACAGCTGCTGGTCCCGAAAGCTGAGGTGGAACCGGAGCGGTGAGGGGTGGGTCGGACGCCGAGGTGGCAGGACCAGGGGTCGCCGGGGGCTAGGGAGGCTTAGAGACCGGATTCCGGGACACGGAAGGCGCAGCAGGTAGCTTAAGGGGTAGCCTTTCGGGCTCACGCTTGCCAGAACCAGGCTGCCGGAAGTGCGCTAAGGGATTTTTCTTCTCCCCGGGAACTGGCGGGGAAACTGAGGCAGGGGTGGGGCTCCTGTTTGGGGGGCGCACTGAGGCCGCCGTCTTTTCCTGCAAGAGCAGAAGATGTCGGACAGTGAGGACAGTAACTTCTCCGAGGAGGAGGACAGCGAGCGCAGCAGTGACGGCGAGGAGGCCGAGGTGTGTGGCCGGGACGTTGTGGGGAGGAGGTATTGCGCCTGGGGACAGAAAGGCCCCTGTGGGAGCTCGGAGGGGATCAGAACGAGCTCTGGCCTTTGAGAGCCTCCAGATTGTTGGTAGTGACAGAGACGTAGGCAAGCCGAAGTCAAGCAGAGGGGCAGGTGCCAGAGGCCAGGGATGCTCCGAGTGCAGTGAAATAAGTGATGTGTTGAATCTTTTTAAAAACGTTTATCCATGTTTGAGAGAAAGAGAGTGACCACGAGTTGGGGAGGCTTAACCTCAGTTAAGCCGGAGTCAGAGGCTTAACCGACTGAGCCACCCAGGAGCCCCGCCATCGATGTATTTAAAGGACCTAGCACGTTGGAAGCACCCTGTTAGCTTTTATTTTGGGGTGTGCTCAGTCATTTCAGAAATATAGTTGCAGTGTCTGCTGCGTAACCAGGCACAATTCTTTGCCCTTGGGTCACACCAGTAAACAAAACAAAGCTTTGAAAGTCTTTGGCCCTGTGAACATGAACAAACATGACTGATCAGCAGAAAGTACTTTGGAGAAAAGTAGAGAAGGGGAATGGGGCGCCCTGGTCGGTTTTAAATAGGGTGAGTCTGAGAGAGCCATACTTGAAAAAAGACGTGTTGGAGGTGAGAGAGTGAGTCACTTGCAGAGGAAAAGTGTTCCAGTGAGGGGGATCAGCAAGTGCAAAATTGGGAGCAGGTCTGCGTGTTCAAGAAGTAACGAGGAGTCAGGTTTGGCTGGATCAGAGCGAGTGCAACAGGGAAGTGACAGGTGCCAGATCACACAGGATGTTGAAGGCTCTGGTGAGGAATTTGTCCTGATTGAGTGTGATAGAGCCTTGTGATTTGATGTTTTAAAAGGATCATTGTTTCAGGAACCAAATAAACATTTCCTGGGACAGAATTGATTTTTTTTAATGTTTTATTTATTTCTGAGAGAGAGAGAGAGACAGCATGAGCAGGAGAGGGTCAGATGGAGAGGGAGACACAGAATCTGAAACAGGCTCCAGGCTCTGAGCTAGTGTCAGCACAGCCCGACGCGGGGCTCGAAGCCACGAGCCGTGAGATCATGACCTGAGCCGAAGTCGGATGCTTAACTGACTGAGCCACCCAGGTGCCCCCAGAATTGATTTTAAATAGCCTTTTATTAGCTCTTTTCCTCTTCTGTTTATTTTGAACTTATTTATTGGGCACACGAATGTTTGAGCATCTGCAACTGTGTTCCAGATTCTTCCCAGGTGTTGGAAAGAGTGGAGCAAGGCACATTTTTGCTTTCAGGGAGTTTATGCTTAGGAGGCAACAGTTACAAGCTAACAGAGATGACTGGATGATTATAGGTGCCTCCTTTAGCCTGCAGAAACGTAAATCAATGTTTTAAGGTAGTTGCCAACACTTGCAAGGGTGATTTCGTGTAAAAATCCTGACTTCCTGCTTTTCTGGGCAAGTTAGAGGAGCCCGCAAGCAGCTCTTTGCTCAAGAAGTGGCAGCCTGCTTTAAAATGGGGAATTTTCTCCAATGCCTCGGATATATCAGTTGCCATTTGTCATGATGTCTGCCTTGTGGCTGATTTAGGTAGAAGAAAGTTTTACTTGTGTTCTAGGGAACATCAGGTAGATGGAAAATGTCACGAGTTTCCTTTGAGCTGCCCCTCCCCTCCGTATTTTAGTTTTCTGCCTGCCCTCTGTAGGCATTCAATGGTCAGTCCTTGTGCCTTCTGGGGAGCCCTCAGCTTCCAGTGAAGAGTCGGAAGAATCGAGAAGCCACGGTGAGGGTGAGGCAAGTGGGAGGATGCTAGGAAGTGTTTTTGCTTCAAGCAGCAGCACTGCGTTCTCGCTCTCTGTGACTCATGGCTTCGAGACCCTTTGCTTGTGGTTAAAGGCCGGTGGGAATGAGACCAGGATCCCTGGGTCCTTTTCCTGGCTGGGACATCGGGTGTGCTCCGTGCAAATCTCACTTCCCCAACGCCACACCAGGCTCCTGAGTCACCTGCTCCCTTGCCTCCTGTCACTAGATGAGGCAGGAGAACACTGAGAGGCCAGCCCGAGATAGGACTGGGTGGGCTTTTCGGGCAGCCAAAGGCGAGCATGGGCCTTGAAGGGCCAGGCCCTGTGTGTAGAAGGCTGGGATGGCGGATGATGGACCACTGTTGGGGGAATCAGCTGTTTCACCGTTCTCAGCCGCAGTAGCCTGCCTGTTCATTCATTCAGCAAGTGTGCCCGTCAGGTTGGGGTCACAGGCTCCCTCACGGTGCTCTCTGTCCTGGAGTGGAGATGGTTTTATAAACCAGTGGTTCCTTCAGGGGATGCTGAGAGGATAGACGGTGTAAGAGCACGTTCGAGCCCCAAGATAACACAGAGATGGTAGTGGGAGCTCTCTCCTCGGCGACCAGGGAGCCAGGTTTGGAAAAACGCTTTGTTGGGACTGAGCCAGGGGAATGATGACAAGGTTCCTTGAAATCAGGCTGTGGTCCTGTTGTAGTTTGAGTTGTTCAAAGGTGGGACCTTGTGGATGAGTCCGGACTATGTACTGAACAAATGTTTAAGTTGTCTTCTGTTCCCATCTCTGGACTGGGTAGTGTTGGGGACCCAGCAGTGCCTGAGATAGCCTGGGCCCTGCTCTTAGGGAGCTAACAGTGGTCCAGGCTGTGATGGAGGAAGCTCAGAGGGTGTGGCTGACTTTGGTGGGATGGGGGGTAGGCATGACTTCCTATGAGGGGGAGTATTTTGACTGAAGTATGAGTGAGAGGCAAAAGAGAGTGGCTTTTTTTTGCAGAAGACCAGCACGGATGCCGAGTAGCACTGAGAGAACATGGATCGAGTGGTTCTGTGTGGCCAGGACTTAGCATTTGGAAGGAGAGGGAGAGGCAGTGGGCAGAGTGTGCTTCTAGTCTAAGCTGTCAAGGAGCTCATTCTTTACCTGAACGCAGTGGGGAGCCATGGCCATGTTTTAAGCAGGGGACCAAATGATCAGTTTCATGTTTTAGATCACAAATTTTTTTAATGTTTTTACTTATTTTTGAGAGGTGAGGAGGGACAGAGAGAGAGGTAGACAAGAATCTGAGGCAGGCTCCAGGTTCTGAGCTGTCAGCACGGGGCTGGATGCAGGGCTCGAACTTGTGAAGTGAGATCTTGACCTGAGCCAAACTCAGACGCTTAACCAACTGAGCCACCCAGGCGCCCCTCAATCATAATTTAGTTTCTCCAGTCTGCACGATGCGTTCCAGGCGGGGGGTGATGAGAGGTGGTTTTGGGTGGGATAAGGACACGACCTTAAGCCCCAGTGAGCCATTCTCAAGGAAGTTATTTCCTTTTAAGTTGAATGTCCTGTCTTTTGACTGGGTCACGGAGAAAGCTTCACTTTGGTGCTACTGTGTCTAGAATACTTCTCTGTAATTTGCTCGCCTCCATGTTTATCAGGGAGGAACAGGCTTTTGGCTTAGAGCCTGTAGCAGGCAACAGTATCACGCTAGAGCTTAATAATATTGTTTTGTTTTTATCTCTGTGGTTACTTTTTATTTGCAACAAGCTAACTTTAAAAATCTTTTTTTTTTCTGAAATAGTTCAAAATAAGGAAGTTTCTTAAGTAAAAATGTGAGTGAATTAAAAATATCAGATAAGGGGCACCTGGGTGGCTCAGTGGTTAAGCATCCGACTTCGGCTCAGGTCACGATCTCATGGTTCGTGGGTTCGAGCCCCACATCGGGTTCTGTGCTGACAGCTAGCTCAGAGCCTGGAGCCTGTTTCAGATTCTGTCTCTCTCTCTCTCTCTCTCTCTCTCTCTCTCTCTCTGACCCTCCCCTGTTCATGCTGTCTCTCTCCTTCTCTCAGAAATAAATAAAATGTAAAAAAAAATTTTAAAAATATCAGATAAACGGGTTGTATTGACATGAACTTGGCAAGAAGACATGAAGTTAGGAAAAGATTGAAGTTTGGGGAACACTGTTTTGTCTGGACCATTTCCTTTTGTGACTGGTTTGGAGGCCAAGAGACCAGAAAGGAGGCTGGGCAAGGGGCTAGGTTTTAGAGGACAGTGTTCTGGCCTAGGCTAGGGCCTCTAGGGATGGGGGGGAAGGGGCAGCTTGGAGGGATGGTGTTCCAAAAGCAAAAATGTCAAGAATTTGGTGCCTGATGGGAGCTAGAGGGAGCTAGCACAGGTCTAGGGGAAGACGTTGTCAGTGTGGGGACACGCTGGGCATGAAGGGTTCAAAAGACATCTCGGGAAGGCATCTGTGGAGGCTGCTGACATATGGGGGGGCCCTCTAGTTCAGGAAGCAAGTGGGGTGCTGGAGACAGATGGGGCATCACCTGCAGAGACAGGAACTGGGACTAGAAGGTGAAGTGGCCCAGGGGGAGAGTGTATGCAGGGAGAAGCAGAGTGGGCCCTTGGCTGACCCCTGGGGGCTGAAGCCAGCCCTTGGGGGTGAGCAGAGGAAGAGGGGCCTGCAGAGGATCCGCCAGAGAAATTGGAGAAAAGCCAGGAGAATGTGATGTGACAGGTGCCAAGGGAAGAGCATTTCTCTAGGGAGGGAGCAGCCAGTGGTGTGAAGTGTCCTGTAGGTAAAGACTAAGGATTGTCCTTGGAATTAGCAACAAGAGGCAGGCAGTGACCTTGGGGAGCAGTGTAGACTGGCACTGGAGATCTAGGAATCATTGTCACAGAGATACCCACCAGCCGAGAGAGAGGATGAGACGGCATGAGGGGTTGTAGAGTGGAAAGAGATGAGGGCCACTGACCAACGTCATGGAGCTAAAACGTTTATGGGCCAGGTGGAGGCCAGCAAGGAGGTCTAGAGGAGCCAGGAGTGTGGGTCCGCTCCCAGGTACTGGTAGACCCGATGGCGGTGCTATCACTGAGTTAGGATGGCGCCCAGAGAGGCTGGGCTGGAAGGGAGGGTAGGCGGAGCAGAGGGGCGTATGACTAGCCAGGCAGAGCCAAGGTCGCATTTGGGGTTGGGGACCTTGGTGTCTGGATTTTGGGGTACAGAACCCTGGTGCCCCAACCTTTTGTGACCCTGCAGGTAGAAGAAGAGCGGCGGAGTGTAGCAGGCAGTGAGAAGGAGGAAGAGCCCGAGGAAGAAGAGGAGGAGGAAGAGGAGGAAGAATATGATGAGGAAGAGGAAGAGGAAGATGATGACCGGCCTCCCAAAAAACCCCGCCATGGCGGCTTCATCCTGGACGAGGCTGGTATGTCACAGGCCTGGCGAGTGCTGCGCGTCGGCCGCACTTCCACTCTTGGTTCTATCTCTTGAATGAATTTTTTCAAAAAGTTTTTCTTTTGGTAAATGTCGAGCATGCGCCATAGTAGGTAGCGTGTGGGACCTCCATGCCCCGTCACCTGGGTCCACACTTAGCAGCTCAGTGCCACTTTTGTTTTGCTGCGTCCTCCTCATTCCCGCCCCAGATTGGACGATGTCGAGGCAAACCCCAAATAAGTAATTTTACCCCGGAATATTTCTTTGTACTTTCCCAAAACAGCAATCCTATTAAAACAGTCATGGTAGTAGTATCATCCTTTAAAACACTGAAATCTGTGCTTGTCCGGGAAAGCTCAGACGATCTCGATGTAGGCAGGACAGGGTAGTGGAGGCCGATAGGCCTGGGTCCCCTGTGGCCTGGCTCCGCTCTCTTCTCCATATGGCCCTGGGTGAGTCGCTGTTGGTTTTTCAAAGAAAGTTTTCTGAACGATTTAAGCGCTCGTGCTATCATCATCGTCATCTGTGAAATACCCATTTGTTTCCCAATGGCCGCTTAGTATTTTTCCCATAATCTGTTTTATTTAACCAACCTCTTGTTGGACATTGAGGTTTGTTTGTGTTTTTCACTGTTAACAAGCAGCACCGCTGGGAACACTTTCATACCTGTTCAAACACATACACACAAGGTATTGCCTAGACCAGGGGTTCTAAACTTCTTTGTGCTGTGGCTCCTTTGGCATCTGGTGAAGCCTGTGGACCCCTTAGAATTGTGTTCTGAAATGTTTAAGGGAAAAATACATAGGATTCCAGAGAGAACAGTTATACCGAAATACAGTACCTACATACTCAAAGAACACATGTGTTTCACTAGGGATGCATTGAAATAGCAAGATGTAGTGGGGGGTTTGATAAGAATCTAATTTTGAAGTAGCAATGAGTCCAAATGATATTTTGAGATATTTTCAGCTATATAAGGTGCTATGAAAATATTAGAGGTTTTTTTTTTTGTTTTTTTTTTTGTTTGTTTTTTTGAGGGAGAGGGGGAGAAAGAGGGATGAGCAGGGGAGTGGTAGAGAGAGGGGTACAGAGGATCCAAAGTGGGCCCTGAGCTGTCAGCACAGAGCCCGACGTGGGGCTTGAACTCATGAACCGTGAGATCATGACCTGAGCCAAAGTTGGACGCTTAACCAACTGAGCCACCCAGGTGCCCCTGAAGATGTGCTATTTTATCTGACATGGACCCCGAAGATTTTCTACATGGCAAATCCCTCCCTGTAGGTCATATTGCTGGCAAAGGGAATGTATATGATTTTAAAGCCTTTTGATGTCTGTGGCCAAATACTGGTCCCTGAAAAGGTTGTACCGGATACTCCCTCGAGCCATATGGGAGAGGGCTTGTTCCCCACATGCACGTGAGGGAGAGCTACTTGGAATCCCATCCTCCCTTTTCCTCGGAGCCTCTTACCCGAGGAAAAACCAGGGAGCAGAGGGGTAGAAATGCTCAGAACACACCTGTTCTTCGAGAGCTTTGGCCCTTTTCCTCACGGCTGAGGGGAGGGAGGAAAGATCTTAGAGAAAAGATCTTAGGTAGCAGAAGTGCCCATTATCCATTCAAGAGAATGGATAAATGCCATGTGACATGGACGTGGACTGCTGGGGACAGCCGTGTGTTTTCTGGGGTGTCATTGGGCACTGCCTGGGGGAAGGCTGCGCGGCAGGGCCCATTGATGGTTAACATGTAGGGACCCTTTGATCTAGCAGTTCTTTTTTAGGAGTTCATCTGACAATTAAACTCAAATAGGTACGTAAAGATATGAGGTCAAGATAGTTGCTGCAGTCCTGTTTGCCATTGTAAGTGTTTGGTGACCTAAGTGTCCGTTGATGGTAAGGGCCTGGTAAAACGAGTTACGGGGCAGATAGTCAGATAATAGCAAATGAAGCCTGTGCGGCTACAAAAGAGTTCCAAGCTGGTAGCATTGCTCAGAAAAAGAGGAAGGTACAGAACAGCATGTTAAAAAGTTGCATTGGGAAAAAAACTGGGGCAGGTGTGGGGGGTTATGTACATTTCTTCTTTCTGTGCCGATTATTTCTGGACAAGAAACTGGTCATAGAATTGCCTCTGGGAAAGGGGACTGAGCTAGTGGGGGTTGGAAACGGGAGGGAGACTTACCTGTACCCGTACATCCTCTGAACACTTTGGAGTTTTTCATCATGTACAGGTATCACTATTCAGTTTTTAGTGTAACATTCCCTACGTACAAAAGAGGATATGTAGTGTCATGAAGAGATTAGGTACAGGGGCCCCGGAGCCAGACGGTTCCTCAGGTACCAGCTGAGAGTCTTTGGGCCACTGAAGGCACCTCTCTGGGCCTCAGAGCCCTTACTTTACCATCGAAACAGTGGTGGCACGTCCTTCAGGGTTGCCAGGAGGACACAGTGAGGAATCTGTTGCAAGAACTGACAGCAGAGCAGGGCATACAGTACACTCGCCAAGCGTCAGTATTATAACCCTAAGGGAGCAGCAGCAAAACCAGCAGGTCACGGATTGTGTCTTTCATGGGGCCCCTGGTTGTCTCAGTTGAGTGTCCGGCTTCGGCTCAGTTCATGATCTCGCTGTTTACAAGTTTGAGCCCCACATCCAGCTCTGTGCTGACAGCTCAGAGCCTGGATCCTGCTGCATATTCGGTCTCCCTCTCTCTCTGCCCCTCCCCTGCTCACGCTATGTGTGTGTCTCTCAAAAATAAATAAACGTTAATTTTTTTTTTAACTGTATACTGGTTTTAATAGTTTGGAGGGAACTTTTCTGCTTGCTTAATTTGATCTGATTTTTTTCTTTTGAGAGTGAAAGAGAGTGCACGGGTGCAAGGGAGCACAGGGGAGGGGCAAAGAGAGGGAGAGAGAATCCCAGTGTAGAGCCTGACACGGGGCTCGAACCCATGAACTAGGAGATCACGACTTAAGCCGAAATCAAGAGTTGGACGCTTAACTGACTGAGCCACCCAGCGCCCTGTCTGATTTTTTTTTAGGTTTATTATATTTTTTTGATGCTTAGCATGGGCTTGAACTCACGACTCCAAGATCAAGAGTGACATGTTCTATCTACTGAGCCAGCCAGGCGTCCCCAGTCTGATTTTTGAAATGGATTCCCGGATGCGGTGGGGGGAGGGACGGCTTTTAGAGCCAGGTAGAGGCGGAGCCGCAACGGGGACCTGATCCTGCGGCTTGAAGCAGCCCTGGGGCAGCAGGTGAGAGCCTCACCTGTCCAGGCCTCTTGAGTCCTGACCTGCAGGGTGGAGGGTCGTAGTGCCTGTCCCCCAGACATATTTCCTGGGAGCCACCATCGCGAGGTCCCCTTTGCTGGAGCTGCCTCCCTGACCACGAGGCTTTCTGGTTGCAGATGTGGACGACGAGTATGAGGATGAGGACCAGTGGGAGGACGGAGCAGAGGACATCCTAGAGAAAGGTGTGTGTGGGGCCCACCTCTGCAAGCCCACGTCGGGGTCTTGGGTCTTGAGAGCCCATCCCCACCCCCACGCCCTGCACCACCCCAACTCCCACCCTCCTCACCTCGCTTCTTTCTGTCGTTGCCAGAGAGACCAGCTCTGTACCCTTTTCCTTTTAGGCCCATGAGTTGGGGGGTGGGGGCTGTGGGTGGTGGGTGTTGTGGGAAGAGGACTCTGGGGTCCCAGGGCCCCTGTGAATCCCTTCTGGGGGTTGTAGGGTGGGCGGGCTCCGTCCCAAGATAACCCCCCACTTCCTGGGCCAGTGCCCCCACTTCCCTGTTATTTTCCGTTTTGTGCGCCTCATACATTTCGGCTTCTCCCCCAACCACCTGGTGCCTGGCCTTTACTTTTGATTTTCAACCTTCCTGTGTCCCTCCCTTCCCCTTCCCCCAACCCATTGGTTGATTTCGCTGCTATAATTTGGCTCATACTTTGTCTGCCCTCGCCCACCACCACCACCACCACCACCACCACCACCACCACCACCACCTCCTCTTCCTCCAAGTAGAAGAGATTGAAGGTAAGAATCTGAAAACTGTGATTTCCCGACCTTCCTCCCATATCCTGACATCTCCTTCCTGCCCACAGTACCCTCCTTCCACCCCTGACCCCTGTCTGGCCCTGGGGGCTCTGACTCATAGGGTCCAGAGTTCAGCGGGTTCTGAGGCCAGGCGTCTAGCCGTTGGCCTGGGGAAGCGTGTATGTTTGTGGATGCGTGTGGGCGTCGTGGGCAGCAGGGATAAGTGCCAGGGGGTGGAGTTCAGGGCATACTTAGCGGCTGTGAGCTGGGCAGCGGCTGGATGCCCCCGCCTGTTGGGCCCTGTCCCCAAGGCTTTTTCACAAGAAGCAAGGTGCTGAGCAGGACAGAGTAGAGGGTGAGGGTTGGGGGGATTCAGTGAGGTTATCTCCTCCCCCAGGGCCCAGCTCCGGCCCTCTCAGCTCCCATCACTTCCTCCACGCCCCTGCCCTTCACATCCCTTTACTCACCCCATCTGCCCATTTTTTCGCAGCCTCCAATATCGATAATGTTGTTCTGGATGAAGACCGTTCTGGGGCTCGCCGCCTCCAAAACCTCTGGAGGTAAGTGGGGGCGCAAAAGGGTGAGACTGGCTTCTGGGGGGAATTTAGGGGCAAGTCAGCCCACCCTCCTCTCCACAGCCTTTCATTCATGTTTACTTTCCCCTTCACACCCCAGGGACCAGCGAGAGGAAGAACTGGGCGAGTACTACATGAAGAAATATGCCAAGTCGTCTGTGGGAGAGACGTAAGGGCGTGGGGTGGCGGCAGGTGGTCCCTTTCGGGAAGGTCAGGCTTCTGACCGAGCATCCCTCCTCCTTCCCAACTGCTGTCCCCTCTCCAGGGTGTACGGAGGATCCGATGAGCTCTCTGATGACATCACCCAGCAGCAGCTGCTCCCGGGAGTCAAGTAAGGGGATGGGATGGGCGGGCTGAGATGGGGGGATCTTGTATTGGGGTGACGTCCCCACGCAGACACAGAGTGGTAAATGGTGGGGACAGGTGGCAAGTTGGCACTTGCCCTTTTCCTTCTGGGTGGAAGGATGGAGAACGAGAGAGTGTGGAGGGAGAGCAAGAAAGATGGGTGTGGGGATTCGGGTCTGTCGTGATGAGGCCAGTTCACTGAAGGGTCTACTTTGCCTCTCCCGTCTAGGGATCCAAATCTGTGGACTGTCAAATGTAAGGTGTGTGCCCCAGGCGGCAGGGAATGGGGGAGACGGCCTTGTCAGGGAGGGCTCCCATCTTTCCGTCCTATCGGTCTCTTAGTGCCGTCTCTGCTCCTTCATCCCCCACCCCCGACCCCTCCTTTCTACTCCCTCCTCCCCTCACTTACTCACTGTCTCCCACCTCTCTTTCTTACCATCCATTCCTCTTTCTCTGCATCTGTCCCTTGTTTCTCCCTCTCTCCTATTTTATCTTTCATTGTCTGATGACCCTGCACTGCCTCTGGCTCCTGCCCACTTTCCTGTGTCCGTCCTTCGTCTTGTCATCTCTGTCTGAAGTCCGTCTCCCTTCTTCCAGATTGGGGAGGAGCGGGCCACAGCCATTTCCTTGATGCGCAAGTTCATTGCCTACCAGTTCACAGACACGGTAAGTCGGGTAGGGAGGCAGCTTGGAAATGAGAGAGCAGAGCAAAACCCAGAGGGAGGGACAGTATAGGTTCAAGGGTACCAGGTGCCCCTTGGCTGTCAGCATTGTTGCCCGCTACATGAGCTGCTTTAGCTAGAAAACAACCACTCCCTAGACTGAAGCATTCTCCTGTGCCCGACAGAGGTCTTGTCTTCGCTCTCTCTGCATCCCTGGCAGGGGGTCAGCAGCCCCCGTAGCCCTCTGGAAGTCAGCCTTTAGCTTCCTTTTTTTTGTTTGTTTTGTCGTTTTGTTTTTAAACATTTTTTTGTAACGTTCATTTTTTTTTTAATTTTTTTAAGTTTTTTTTAAAATTTATTTCTAGGAGAGAGAGAGACAGCGTGAGCAGGGGAGGGTCAGAGAGAGTGGGAGTCACAGACTGAAACAGGCTCCAGGCTCTGAGCCGGCAGTCAGCACAGAGCCTGACGCGGGGCTCGAACCCACGAACCACGAGATCATGACCTAAGCGAAAGTCGGACGCTTAACCGACTAAGCCACCCAGGCGCCCCTGTAATGTTCATTTTTGAGAAGGAGGGGGAGGAAGTGGGGGAGGGGCAGAGAGAGAGGGAGACACAGAATCCAAAGTCAGCCTCTGTGCTGACAGCTCAGAGCCTGATGCCAGGCTTGACCTCATAAACCATGAGATCTTGACCTGAGCTGAGGTTGGACACTTAACAGACTGAGCCATCCAGGTGCCCCGGCCCTTAGCTTCCTGAACCTTTATTACCTGAGTGAGTTTCACCTGCTCAGCAGCCCTGTTGGGCAGCTGTCACACTTTTACTGTTTGGGAGGGGTCCTGGGATAGGACAGTGTGGCCGAGTGCGTCAGGGGACAGGCCTATCGGGGAGAATTCCTTCCTTCCCTCTTGCAGTCATCACACATCCACTGAACCCCTCCCCGGGCAGGTCTCTGCACTGGGAGATGCTGAGGAGGCAGCAGTGACCGTGCCAGGGCTGGTCCTGCCCCTTCTGGGCTCGCTCACAGCACATGAAACACGAAGGTGCTGGTTTAAGTTTACGGATCTTTCTTGGGGCACCTGGGTAGGATTAGTCGGTTAAGCGACCGACTTCTGCTCAGGTCATGATCTCACAGTTTGTGAGTTTGAGCCCCACATCAGGCTCTGTGCTGACAGCTCGGAGCCTGCTTTGGATTCCGTGCCTCCCTCTCTCTCTCAAAAATTAAGTTCATAGGTCTTTCTTTAGACTGTTGGAATTTGAATCTTGTCCCTGCTGCTTCCTACCTCAGTGACCTTGTTCAGGCTGCGTCCCCTTTCCAGGTATCTCGCTTGTCCCTCAGCATTGCTGGATTAAGTAGCTTTAAAGAATTTTTTTTTTTTAATATTTTTATTTATTTCTAGGAGAGAGAGAGAGAGAGAGAGAGTGTGAGCAGGGGAGGGTCAGAGAGAGAGGGAGTCACAGACTGAAACAGGCTCCAGGCTCTGAGCTGGCAGTCAGCACAGAGCCCGACGCGGGGCTCGAACCCACGAACCATGAGATCATGACCTAAGCGAAAGTCGGACGCTCAACCGACTAAGCCACCCAGGCGCCCCTGGATTAAGTAGCTTTAGACATGTCCAGCCTTTAGCTGGGACTTGGCCTACAGCTTGTGTTCAGGAAATATAGTTGTTGTCAGAGGTGTAATTGTCAGTTTTGGAACAAGGGCAAACCCAGTGAAGGGTGTGCTCAAAATGCATGAAGCACGGGCTACTGCTAACTCTGTGCTAGAGTAATGTTGTCACTTAATAGAGTCCATGTCAGGTTGAGTGCGTTGCTTGTACCTGCTGAAGCAGTGGGTGTATGTCAGTGGGACCAAGTGGACAGTTGTAGGATTTGCAAATCATTTCAGGTGTGTTCAGACCTCAGTCATGTGTCCTGGGCAAAATTCTGGTGATCATTTATTTGATTTATGACTGATTATTATTTTTAATCAAAGTAGTACATGTATATCGTAGAAGCCCACATCTCCATCCGTAAGTCCCATTTTTTAGAAGGAATTACTGTTGGTTTGTGTCTTTCCAGATCATCATCTTTGCATGTTGAAAAATGTCCTTTTTTTTTTATAACAAACACGATGATGTTATGCCATATGTGTATTATTCTGCAGTGAGCCTTTGCATGCCCAGTAAATATATCGTGGTTTCCATTTTTTGTTATCACAAGCAAAGTGAAACAAATTAGTAGTTTGTTTTTTAATTGAGATACAACTCCCATATCATGAAATTCAAGGTCATCGTGTATGATCCTTCTGATATGTTGCTGGGTCCAGTTTTGTTTTATTGGAGATATTGTACTTACATATGTGTTCATAAAGTGATATTGATCTGTAGTTTCTTAAAGCTGTCTGTTTTTGGTATCAGGTTAATACTGGATCTACAGAATGAGATAAATGTTCCTTCTTTTTCTAAAAAAAAAAAGAGTTTGTGACGGATCAGTGTTATTAAAATGTTGGGTGGGGGGGGCAACTGGGTGGTTCAGTCAGTTAAACATCAACTCAGGTCTTGATTTCAGGGTCATGAGTTCAAGCCCCATGCTGGGCTCTGCTGTGTATAAAATGTTGGGTAGAATTCGCCAGTAAAACCCTATAGTCCTCTGTCGTCTGGCCCTGTGTGTGTGTGTGTGTGTGTGTGTGTGTGTGTGGAAAATTTTCAGTTACTCATTCAATATCTTCTTGCAAATCTATTCAGATGTTGTATTTCTATTCGAGTCCGTTTTGGTAGTTTCTGTCATTCTACTGGAAATATTCATTTCTGTGAGATTATCTTACTCATCAGGGTGCAGTTGGTCATAATATTGTTTTGTAACCCTGTAAGATTGGTAGCAATGTCCTTTCATTCCTGATTTTAGTAATTTGAGTCTTTAGTAACTTGAATCATTTGTCTTTTTCTTGGTCAGTGGCTATATGTTTGTCAAATTTCTTAGTCTTTTCAAAGATTGAGCCTTTGGTTTTGATGGACTTCTCTCTTTTTCTACTCCCTCTTCTACTTTTTTCCATTCTGATCTTTATTATTTCTTTCCTTCTGCTGGCTTTGGGTTTAGTTTTCTGTCCTTTTTCTAGTTTCTTAAAGGTAAAGGGTCAGGTTATTGATTTGAGACTTCTCTTTTTTCCAGCTATAAATTTACCTCTCGGCACAGCTTGCTTGCATCCCGTAAGGTTTAGTGTTTTTGTTTTCATTTTTCTCAAAATGTATTCTGATCTCCCTTGCCATTCTGAGTCTTTTTTGTTTTTAAAGATTTTAAGTAACATCTACACCCAAGGTGGGGCTCGAACCCACAACCCTGAGATCAAGTGTCTCATGCTCTACCCACTGAGGCAGCCAGGTGCCCCATAATTCTTACTTTGGATCCGTTGATTACTTAGAGTGTATTTCCACGTAGTTGTGAATTGTCTAAATCTGTTACTCATGTCTAATTTCATTCCATTTGATTGGAGAATATATCTTGTACAATTTCAGTTCTTTTACATTCGTTGAGACTTCTCTTTGTGGCCCAGCATACGGTTTGTCCTGGACGGTGTGAAGGGTGCCCTGAGAATGTACACTCCGCTGTTGAACAGTGTTCTCTCTATAGATGTGCGTCAGGTCTGGTCGGCTTATAGGCTCAAGTGCCGTTTCCTTGATCTTCTGTCTAGTTCTGTCTGTTGTTGGTAGTGGGGGGATTGTCGTCTCCAGTTATTATTGGTGAGTTGTCAGTTTCTCCCTTTATTTCTGTTGGGTTTTGCCTCATGTATCTTGAGGTTCTGTTGTTAGGTTCATCTATGTCTGTAATTCTGACCTCTTGAATGATTGATCTTCTTAGCATCCTAAGATGCCCTTGTTTGCCTCCAGTGACAGTTTTTGTCTTAAAGCACGTTCTGTTTGGCGCTCGTGTAATCGCTCCACTTCTCTTCGCTCTTATTGCTTTTTACACGTAGTACGTGTTGGCTACCTGTCTACGTCGCTACCTAGAGATTTGTTCCTTTTTAAGTGCTCCATTATGTGTCCTGGAACGTTTGTGGCATAGTTTAACCAGTCCCTTTTGGGGGCATTTAAAAATTTGCAGACTTGTCTGCTTGCTGTGATCACTAACTCTGCGGGGGGACATCCTTAGGCGTGGGTGGGTGCGCGCACTGTGGGGTGACCCCCTGGGGGAGAGCACTGTAGTGGCGGCTCTTACCATCAGGACCAGTCGAGTCTCACTGTCTCCCGTGGCTGCTGCGGCCCCACAGCCCCTGCAGATTAAGTCCGTGGTGGCACCCGAGCACGTGAAGGGCTACATCTACGTGGAGGCCTACAAGCAGACGCACGTGAAGCAGGCCATCGAGGGCGTGGGCAACCTGCGGCTCGGCTACTGGAACCAGCAGATGGTGCCCATCAAGGAAATGACAGATGTGCTCAAAGTCGTGAAGGAGGTGGCCAACCTGAAGCCGAAATCCTGGGTCCGCCTCAAGAGGGGCATCTATAAGGACGACATCGCCCAGGTGCCTGGGGTGGGGGTGGGGCGGGGTGGCTGAGGGGCCGGCGTTCACACCCCTGCTCCTTCCTTTTGTCACTCCCAGCCCTTTCCTAGTGCAGAGGGCAGATTAGGGGACGCAGAGCCTAGATTTTGTTGGGAACACACACCCAGGGAAACGGGTGAGCATCTCCTGTGAGAGTTAAAAGCATACGAGGAAAGATCTGAAGGCAGTGGGGGTGGGGCCTTGTGGAAACCCTAGGGACGAGTGTTGCAGCAGAAGGAACAGCATGGGAACAGGGCCGCCCTGGCTGAAGCAGAGGGTGAGAGGGTGAGAGTGGCCGGAAGCGGGCTCAGGGAGGGGACTGCGCCTGTGGCTTCTGCTGGAGTGAGGTGGAGGGACGTAGTGTGATTGGATTTTGATAGGATTACTCTGGGAGCTGCTGCTTGGACAGACCCCTCATTCTCAAGCAGGGGCAGTGTTACTCCTTTTCTTGGTTTGGCCAACTGAGGAGGGAGTTGCTCTAGCATCTGGTGGATAGAAGCCAGGGATGCTGCTGTCACCGTGCAGTGTAGGGGACAGCCCCCCACAGCAAAAAATGACCTGGCTGCCAACCCCCAGACCTGACTGGATGGGGCCACAGGAGCACAGAGACCAGCAAGGGGCTGTGCCGCCGTGGTCCTGGGGGCAGGTGCTGGTGGCCTGGGCCCAGGGCTGCAGCAGTGAGGAGGGGGAAGGAGTCAGAGTTTTTGAGGGCAGAGCCCGCAGGGGTTGCTAACACACTGGCAGTGGGCAGAGAAGTAGAGAAGGAGTCCAGACGGTTCCCAGCTTGTGTTCCAGACCAGATGGAATGATAGAGTGGGAGAAGGCTCGGGGGGAGCAGGTGTGGGGGCGACCGGGAAGTTAGTTGTGGTTGCACTAGGTGGGAGGGGCCGTTTAGACATCTGAGGAGAGATGGACAGTCGGCTTCGGGGTTGAGGGGAAACAGGCCAGAGAGAACTTGGGAGATTGTCAGCAGCCTGACTTCTTCCCCCTCACGCCCTGTCCCTGCCCTTCCTGTTGTGTCCGTGCCCGGCCTGTGTCTGGGGTCAGAGAGGGAGGGCCAGGGCCCTCCTGACCACTCCCGTCTCCTCAGGTGGATTACGTGGAGCCCAGCCAAAACACAATCTCCTTGAAGATGATCCCACGCATCGACTATGACCGCATCAAGGCCCGCATGAGCCTGGTACCGGGGGACATGCTGCTGCTTGCCGGTGGGGGGCTGCCTGATCCCTGCGGGCGGCCGGGCCCTCCTCCTTCACCCTTCCCACCCATGCCCCCTTTCCTCCACAGAAAGACTGGTTTGCTAAAAGGAAGAAGTTTAAGCGACCTCCGCAGAGGCTGTTTGATGCCGAGAAGATCAGGTGCGTGTCCTCGGGGACTGGCTGGGCAGAGTCCCCACAGCTGTGATGTAGAGTGCCCTCTGCGCGTTCCCCCACAGGAGTGGGTCCCCCAGCCCGTCCAGGGTCTACTTTGTGATGGTGAGCCTGGCAGGGTGCCTCAGCCAGGTTACTTAACGTCCTGGGGCCTCTGTTTCCCCTGCTGTCAGATCAGTGAGAACAGCACCTGCCTGGGGACTGTCGGGAGAGTTTAATGAATTCATAGGCACGTGGACCCAGAATAGCACTTGGCTTCTAATAAGTGTAGTTAGTGGTATCACACGCTGTAAAGGGAGTTCTCAACATGTCAGGCCTCACAAGGCCCCCTTCACCGATCTAGTGCCTGGGCGCCTG
Source organism: Hyaena hyaena (assembly GCF_003009895.1). Classification (NCBI taxonomy): domain Eukaryota; kingdom Metazoa; phylum Chordata; class Mammalia; order Carnivora; family Hyaenidae; genus Hyaena; species Hyaena hyaena. The sequence continues at coordinate 7,846,359 of NW_024080641.1, read as the reverse complement.
AGGCGGGAGTACAGAGCCCTTCCCGTTAGGACGTGTCCCTCCCCTCCCCCCTGGAGGGAGCTCTGGCACCCCGCCCAGTGACCCCCGTGTTTCAGGGCTATCCAGAGGGCTCCTGATGGGAAGGGCAGGAGCGGCGAGGGAGAAACAGGAGGTGCAGTGACCCTTTGCCGCTGGTCCTGTTCTGGAACCCACTGTGAACCACCAGCCCATCTTCGGTTCTGCTAAAGGGGGATTATAGAACAGCTTTTGAGCTGCATCCTAGGACTCGGCTAATACTTCACACGCCTAGGATTGGGTCCACTTACCCAACTGCTGTCCATTTGACCGGACCTCCTTTTACTGAGTGCCCTGACCCGGCCTGTAGAGCTTGCTTGGGCTGCCACCAGACTCAGCACGCGAGTGAGAAGAGGATTGAGTGAGTGGCAGGAGGATCTCAGCTCCCCCACGCTCCCTTTTTGGGAGTGGGGCGGACTTTCTTCCCGTTCTAGAAGCGTGGGCAGGAACAGCGTCCTCCCGCCCCACAAGCAGGGCCGGTAGAGTTAAGGCACAGGGTTGGGAGTCCCACCACCCCCACACTTGACCCCTGACTCAGACCACCCTAGCTGGGAGACGTGCCCTGTGGGAGCCTCACTTCCTCATCTCCCTAGAAAACACAGGTCACATAAGCAACGTCCTAGGCTTTGAGGAGAACTCGGGGCGGTGTGTGGCCAGGCCAGGCGCGGGCCAGTGCTCCGTGCGTGTTAAGCGTCGGTATTGCTCAGTACCCTGTCTGGCTCGTGTTGCCCGGGCGCCTCTGGGTGCGAGGTGCTGCTCTAGGGGACAGAGCAGTGAATGCAAGATGGTAAACCTCTGCCTTTCAGGAGCCGCCCTCGGTTAGGGAGATGGCGGCTTATCCTCAGACAGTGATGTGGGCCATGGTGAACAGTCAAGCAGGGGAGAGGCCAGCAGAGTGCAGGGAGGAACTTTTGGGCTTGTGACGGTCACTCGGCCCGTAGGGCATGGCAGGACGGGATGGAGTCAGTCGTCCTGTGATCCTCTTCCCGCTTCACCAGGAGGGGGCCCTGAGGTTCAGCAAGACTCTCCCCCCCCCCTTCTAATCCTCTCTTCCCCACAAAATCCCAGGTCCCTGGGCGGCGACGTTGCCTCTGATGGTGACTTCCTCATCTTCGAGGGGAACCGTTACAGCCGCAAGGGCTTTCTGTTCAAGAGCTTTGCCATGTCTGCTGTGGTGAGGGTCCCATAGGGCGTCTTGCTTACGACAGTGGGGAGCAGGGAGGCCAAGCTTTCTCTTCCTCCTTCAGTCCGGGCCCCAGAATGGCGGGTTATCTGGGTCTGTGCTGGGTTGTCTTCTAAGTCAGGAGTGCCCCCAGGGAAATCACTCTCACTCTCTGGCCCGTTCAGCCCGGCTATGACACTGACCTTTCTCCGCTTCTCTTTGTCTCAGATCACAGAGGGTGTAAAGCCTACACTCTCTGAGCTGGAGAAGTTTGAGGACCAGCCAGAGGGCATCGACCTTGAGGTGGTGACTGAGAGCACAGGTATTTGGTCCCCGTCAGTAACTCAGGCCTAAGAGGAGGGAGTGGCTCGTGGCGGGCAGCTCCCAGTCAGTCCTGCATCTGCTCCTGCAGGGAAGGAGCGGGAACACAACTTCCAGCCTGGGGACAATGTGGAGGTGTGTGAGGGCGAGCTCATCAACCTGCAGGGCAAGATCCTCAGCGTGGACGGCAACAAGATCACCATCATGCCCAAGCACGAGGACCTCAAGGTGGGTGCCGCACTGCCCCTGCCCGTGATGATCTGAGATGGCTGCCTGGTTTAGTTTGCTTTAAGGGCGTGTGTGTCTGTCTGAGGGTTGGTCCAGACTACCGTGATGTGTCTGGGGTGAGGCTGTCTCCGGCTAGGTCTGAGGAAGTGTCTAGACTGGTGTCCTAGGTCTTGGGGACAGGCTTTCTGTGTATGTGGAGTAAAGGGGTGGCCTGGCTGATACCTGAGTCTGAGGTCAGCTGTCTCCAGGGCGGGCAGAGGATCATGCAGCTGGCCTGAAGGATCTGTGGGTGGGTGGTGTGAGCCTGGGGTGGGTTTTGGCAAGAGTCTTTCTGAGGACATGAGTGGCTTCTGGAGACAGGGAGGCAGGTGGCTTGTGGTGGCTTCCCTTCCCCTGCTCAGTGTCCCCACACCCAATCCCCAGGACATGTTGGAGTTCCCGGCCCAGGAACTTCGGAAGTACTTTAAGATGGGGGACCACGTGAAGGTGATTGCTGGCCGATTTGAGGGTGACACAGGCCTCATTGTGCGAGTGGAGGAGAACTTTGTTATTCTGTTCTCTGACCTCACCATGCATGAGGTAGGTGGGGAGTCGGGGGAGGCGGGGCAGAGCATGCCAGGGTAAGACCCAGGCCGATGAGCCGCCGGGACCCTGCTTCACCTGTTTTGTTTCCCACAGCTGAAGGTGCTCCCCCGGGACCTGCAGCTCTGCTCAGAGACGGCGTCGGGTGTGGATGTGGGGGGCCAGCATGAGTGGGGGGAGCTGGTGCAGCTGGACCCCCAGACCGTGGGTGTCATCGTGCGGCTGGAGCGGGAGACCTTCCAGGTGTGTGTGTGGCGGGGCTTCTGTGTAGGGATCTCCTCGTCCTGGGAGGTGGCTCAGAACACACACTGCTCTGGGCCGCAGATCTGGCTCTGTGAGCCATGGTTGGCTGTGGTGTTAGACAGGTGACCTATCATTTGCCTTCTCTGTGCTATTTCGTGCCCTGTAAAACGGAGGTAATGATAGCATCTACTTCATTAGTTGTGACTGAAGCCCTGAGATTAAATATGCAGACCCAGGTGGTTGCTCAGGAGCTGGGTGCTGCAGGGGCCCTCCTCCCCTTCATCCCTACCCAGTGATGAGAGAGTCAGCCTAATGCGTAGGACCCTGGACTCTAGGTTCATACCTTGACCCTGTGACTCCATGCTGTGTGACCCTGGGCTAGTGACTTGCCCTCTCTGGCCCAAGATTCCCTTTGTGGAAAATGGGAATCGTGACAGCATCCATCTCCGAGGGAAGTTTTGAGGCTTCAGTGAAATCTTGTGTGAACAATTTAGCATGGGGCCTGGCACAGAGTCAGCTATCATGTTAATATCTACTCTGCCCATTGCTCAGGTTCCCAGTGCTCAGTCAGGACGGAGTCTCCTCCTAAAGGGTGTTTTGGAATGACTGGGAAAATTTTTGTTTGACCATAGAGGGTGGTCCCCTGAGACTGCGTGCCCCAGAGCCAGGGAGCCTAGACTTCCTGCAGAGTTCGGGACAGCCTCCCATAAGCAAGGATCGTCCCACTTCAGGGAAGCCCTGCTCCATGGCACCCCTTTCTACTCTCACCCCTCAGCATCCCTCCCCTCTCTCCATAGGTGCTGAATATGTATGGGAAGGTGGTGACCGTCCGGCACCAGGCTGTGACCCGGAAGAAGGACAACCGCTTTGCCGTGGCCCTGGACTCAGAACAGAATAACATCCACGTGAAAGACATCGTCAAGGTCATTGACGGCCCCCACTCAGTGAGTATAAGCTCCTGCCCATCAGCCACGCCTGAAATTGCTGGGGTGGGGGCATGGCTGCAAGAGTGATCATCTTTCCTCATCCAGGGCCGGGAGGGCGAAATCCGTCACCTCTTCCGCAGCTTTGCCTTCCTGCACTGCAAGAAGCTGGTGGAGAACGGGGGCATGTTTGTCTGCAAGACCCGCCACCTCGTCCTGGCAGGGGGCTCGAAGGTGAGGCGGGTGCGGTGGTGCCCTGGCTCAGCTCTGCAGTCCTCCTTGGCCCCGGGAGCGACAGCAGTGAGCTTGTGGAGGATCAGGGCAGCAGATGTCAGTGTCAGGTCCTTGGCAGAGTTTATTGGGATTCGGAGCTTTTTACCAAATCGCTCATCCACTCGGTTTGATTGAGCACCTGTTAGGTCCCTGACACTGGGCAAGATGAAAATCCCTGTCCTTCTAGAGCTGCTAAAAGACAAACAGATGAATATGTACATACGTGTGTGTGGGTTGATAGGCAGTATAAGAAAAGTAAAATGAGACTGGAAAATAGAGAATAATGGGGCTGCTGATTTAGATGGAAGAGGTTAAGGAGAGGTTTCCTTGAGGTGACACTTGAGCAGAGACCTGAATGAAGGGACACAGAGCTATGTGAGTAGCTCAGGGGGGCGGTACATGCAGAGGCCCCAGGACCTGTAGGGAAAGCTGTATAGAACCACGTATCAGAAGGGAAATCAGGGATCTGGGTAACTGGGACCAGGAGGTGATTTCCTCCTGGCCCTCAAGGTGAGGGTGATGAATTCTCCCAGCTATGCAGGGTCATAAGGTCCTGGCCAGGGGAGGACCGGGGTCTCTCAATTGACAGGCCCACAGTGGTGTTGGGGCGACAGCTTCTCCACAGGAAAATGGAGGCATTGTCACCAGAAGGAGGGAGCGATAGCTGCTAGGCCAGTTCAGGCAGGAGCTGTTCCCAAATGGAGGCAGGCGTGGCATGGGGGCCAGGAGCCAGTCACCTAGGCCCTGCCTGCTGGTTCACTTCTTGTCCCTTTCCTAGCCCCGAGATGTGACCAACTTCACAGTGGGTGGCTTTGCCCCTATGAGCCCCCGGATCAGCAGCCCCATGCACCCCAGCGCTGGAGGTGAGGTGGAGTTGGGCGGGGATGTGTCTGGGGTGTGGGGGAGGGAGGTTATTCAGCCCACACTTGCTGAAGGCCTGCCCAGCTGGCCCGGCCCTGATGGGGCTCACAGTCCATGAAGACAGAACCCTCCCCTGGTCACTGCTCCTGGTGGCAGCCCGGAGTGGTCACCACCGTGCCTGGGCTCTGGTGCAGCTGCCCAGAGGAAGCTCCTAAACCAGTTCGGGGCGGGGGGTGGGGAGGGGTTGAGGGAGTCCAGCAGGTGAAGAGGGGCTGGAGGTTGCTCCTGTCTCCGGGCGTGTGAGGGGAGGGCATGGCCCCAGGGACTGGTGATGTTCCCCTTCCTCCCCAGGTCAGCGTGGTGGCTTTGGCAGCCCCGGTGGCGGCGGCGGCGGCATGAGCAGGGGCCGAGGGCGGAGAGACAACGAACTCATAGGCCAGACCGTGCGCATCTCCCAAGGGCCCTACAAAGGTGACCTCCGAGGCCATGTGGAGGCCTGGGGCGGGGCGTGGGAGAGGACCCCCCCCCGGCCCCGCGGCCTGACCTCCCGCCTCCTCACCAGGCTACATCGGTGTGGTGAAGGATGCCACTGAGTCCACGGCCCGTGTCGAGCTGCACTCCACCTGCCAGACCATCTCTGTGGACCGTCAGCGGCTCACTACGGTGTACGGGCCGGGGCAGGGCCAGGAGGGGGTGGTTGGGTGGGGAGAGGGCCCTACTCACCCATCTGGCTCTCTGCGTCCCCAGGGGCTCACGGCGCCCAGGTGGCATGACCTCCACCTATGGGCGGACGCCCATGTACGGCTCCCAGACGCCCATGTATGGCTCTGGCTCCCGCACACCCATGTATGGCTCCCAGACCCCTCTCCAGGATGGTGAGTGTGCCCAGGGGACAGGGATGAGGGGCGACGGGGGGGTGGGGGGCGGGGAGCTGCAGACAGGACAGAGCCGACACACCCCTCTCTCCTCTCCTGTTTCAGGCAGCCGTACCCCGCATTACGGTTCACAGACACCCCTGCATGACGGCAGTCGTACACCTGCTCAGAGTGGGGCTTGGGACCCCAACAACCCTAACACGCCGTCACGGTGAGGACTGGGGTGGAGGACGGGGTTCCCTGAGGCTGCGTGTATGGGCGGATATGCTGGGTGGCCGCGGGACAGAGGGGATCTGTGTGGCCCTCCCTGAGTTCTCTTGCTCGCAGCCAAGGGCGGGTGGGGCCGGGCTGGCAATAAAATGGGCTCTCTAGTCCCCACCAGAGTAGCAGGTTGTGGGTGAGACCTGGGCTTCGAGAAGCGCTTGGGTGGCTCAGTCGGTTCGGCATCTGACAGTTGTGAAATCGAGTCCTGAGTCGGGCTCAGCGGGGAACCTGCTTGGGATTCTCTCTCTCCTCTCTCTCACCACCTCTCCCTCTCTCCCTTTCCCTCTCCACCTTTCTCTCTCCCTTTCCCTCTCTCCCCCCACTCCCCACTCGTGTGTGTGTGTGGGGGGGGTGCGTGCATGCAAGCTCTCAAAATAAAAAAAAAAGCCCTAGGCTTGGAGACAAATTTTTGTGACCTGGGTCATGTGACCAGAGTGTGACCTTGGGCAGGCGGCCTCATCTCTGCCTCCCAGTCTCACTGTGAAATGGAGGTCTCTGGACGGGGCGGCTGAGAGGTGTTCAGCGTGGTTCTGGAAGCACGTGTTATGTTGCTGTGATTACCCCGGTTGTTCTCAACAGCTTCTCTCTCCAACAGGGCTGAGGAAGAGTACGAGTATGCCTTCGACGACGAGCCCACGCCGTCCCCACAGGCCTATGGGGGCACCCCCAATCCCCAGACACCTGGCTATCCCGACCCCTCATCCCCACAGGTCAACCCGCAGTACAACCCACAGACGCCCGGGACGCCAGCCATGTGAGTCCACTGTGGCCAGCCCTGATCAGCCCTCGCCCGCACCTTCTCCGCTGCCACCACCTTCTTCTCTTCCCCACCATCCCCAACAGGCGCTCCTCTCTGCCTTTGACTCTGCAGGTACAACACAGACCAGTTCTCCCCCTATGCCGCCCCCTCCCCGCAAGGCTCCTACCAGCCCAGCCCCAGCCCCCAGAGCTACCACCAGGTGGCGCCGAGCCCGGCGGGCTACCAGAACACCCACTCTCCGGCCAGCTACCACCCCACCCCCTCACCCATGGCCTATCAGGTACTGGTGAGCTTGCGTGCCCTTAGGGCGGTGGGCTGGACCGGGCCTTGGGTTTATAGGGACAGCCAAGCTCCATGACCTGTTTCCAGCAACACTCTGTCACCTACAGGCCAGCCCCAGCCCGAGCCCTGTTGGCTACAGTCCGATGACTCCCGGAGCCCCCTCCCCTGGCGGCTACAACCCGCACACACCAGGCTCAGGCATTGAGCAGAACTCTAGTGACTGGGTAACCACTGACATCCAGGTGAAGGTGCGGGACACCTACCTGGATACACAGGTGGTGGGGCAGACAGGAGTCATCCGCAGCGTCACAGTAAGTGGGGCCCAGGCTGGTGGGTGGGCAGGCACCCTCTCTTTTGGGGTTCCCGATCTCTGTCATTACTGTTTTTTTCCTTTTATTTATTTATTTCTAGGAGAGAGAGAGAGAGAGAGAGACAGCGTGAGCAGGGGAGGGTCAGAGAGAGAGGGAGATACAGACTCTGAAATAGGCTCCAGGCTCTGAGCTGGCAGTCAGCACAGAGCCTGATGCGGGGCTCGAACCTACGAACCACGAGATCATGAGCTAAGCGAAAGTCGGACGCTTAACCGACTAAGCCACCCAGGCGCCCCTGGTTTTTTCCTTTTAACCACTAACCACATTTTCCACTGCCTGTTTGTAGCCAGGAAAGCAGGTACAGAAGGTGTGGCCTGCAGGCTCCCCATGGCAGGGGGTCGGGGGGGGGGTGTTCCGCCTGTCCTGTGCACGGCTGCCCCCCCCTCCCCCGCCCCGGGGCAGGGACTGGCACCCAGGAACTGCCTGTCTTTTAATATACTCCTCTGAGAGCAGTTCAGTGACATGGACTGAGCGCCCCTCTGTGCCAGGCTTCAGCTTAGTGCTGGGCACCGCTCCCCCAGCCCTCCCCCTGCTCCAGCATTACCGGCCCCTCCAGCCTTCATGGTCCCCAAGTACCCTCCAGCCTCTGGTCCTTTGCTCATCACTTTTCTGTCTAGGATTCTCTTCCTTCCATCCTCATAAACTGCTATTCATGCTTCAGGGAAACACCTACGCTGTCTCAGATCTGCCTCAGAGCCCACGTAACTTTTTCTCATATTATCTACTTGGTGCCTAAAAGCTTAATGTTTATTCAGATGTGGTGCTTTGATTACTAAGCCTGTGTTTCCTTTCTAAGTAACCCTAGTTCCTAGATGAGGGGCCAATGCCTTGTTGGCCTTCTAGTAGACATTACTTGAAAACACCAGACACCAAGACAGCTCCAGGCCCTGCCCTCACAGATCTCACATTCTAGTGGGGGAGGCAGACATGTCCCCAGACAGGGACAGCCTGAGTGCCCAGAGCTGGGGTACAGGAAGCCCCAACGGCAAGAGGAGCTATGGGAACCTAGAGGAGGCATCTTCCTCAACTTTGGAGGAGGGTTCGTGGGGTGCTTCCTGGGGAAGAAAGTGTCTGCACCAAGACCTGAAGAATGACTAGGAGTAAGCCAAGAGAAACGGCTGGGGAAAGGGTTAAGCATGTTCCAGAAAGAGGGGACTTGAAAGGCCTGGGGGTGAGGGAGAGCCTGGCACATCTGGGGAGATGAAGTATGTTCATTGTGGCTGGAACACAAAGAGCCAAGGGGGAAGCTGAGTGGGGAGGCCAGAGAAGAGGCTGGGCCAGCCCACGTGGCAGCCTGGCGAACGTGGCCGGTGTCCTCAGGAATCCGAGCAGGCAGGGCGGTGGTAGGATCCGGTCTGCTGTTTGGGATTAATCTAGTGTTGCAGGGGTGGATTAGGATGGGGAGACGGGGCTGGGAGCCGAGGGGGAGGTCAGGCTTCACCATAAGGCTGTAGGGAAGGGAGGGGAGAGGGAGCTGCGGCAGAGACCGTCGGTCGGGAGGCCAGTGCACACGCCTCAGAGCGGGAGGTTTTCAGTGAGAGAGCTGAGCGACCCGGGCCGAGGAGGGCAGGCCCGGGAGGAGGAGCAAGTGTGAGGACGAGGAGAGCCCGCCTGGGACAGGAAGGGTCGGGTGCCTGAGAGGCAGTCTCTCTTTCGGCCTCGGCCAGCTTCGTTCCGGTGCTTCCTGTGCCGATCTGATCCCCCTGCCCCCACACCCCCCAGGCCCAGGAACTAGGCCCAGCTTTGGGCCTTTCCTGCCCCTGTGGCGCCTTGGGACAGCGAAGTTGTAGAGTGAGCCCTGAGCCTATGGCTCTTGAGCGCAGGTGTGGGTCCTGCACTGGAAGCGGGCCAGGCTGACCAGGCTGTGCTACCCACAGGGAGGCATGTGCTCTGTGTACCTGAAGGACAGTGAGAAGGTTGTCAGCATCTCCAGTGAGCACCTGGAGCCCATCACCCCCACCAAGAACAACAAGGTAAGGAGGGGCAAGGGGACGTGGGGACCTTGGGTTGCTGACACGGACCCTGACCCCATGCCCCCCCTCCCAGGTGAAGGTGATCCTGGGCGAGGATCGGGAAGCCACGGGTGTCCTGTTGAGCATCGACGGGGAGGATGGCATCGTGCGCATGGATCTTGATGAGCAGCTCAAGATCCTCAACCTCCGCTTCCTGGGGAAGCTTCTGGAGGCCTAGGGAACATGGGATGGGTGGATTTCAGCAGAACCTGGCAGGTGGAGAGTGTCCCTCCTTCCTCCCCTGGCCCTTGGCTCTGACACAGGATCTGGGGCCTGGGCCAGGGCTAATCTGATTGTTCAGGATTTCCTTTATTTTCCTTTCTGGGTTCCTGTTTCCCTTCCTGACATTCATGGGAATCAGAGTAGAGTCTGGGGGAGGGTCCCCACCTTCTTGTACCCTCCCTTCCCCAGCTTGCTTTTGTGTTACGGTCTTTGAATAAAAAGCTGTTTCGTCAAAAGTGGTGTGTGTGTCTGTGTTTCTAAATGGGGTCACTTGAAGACCCCACCTACTTCCTGGGCTAAAAACTGGATGGTATATAAGCCTCCGATTCCCCATCTAGAAGATGATAACTGCCTATCCCAGACAGAGGGCTCTCGGGGTGAATGAGAAGACACTGGAAAGAGAGTATTAGAACGGAGCCTGCCACTTGATTAAAGTCACATCATACTCTCCCTTGAGTTACATTAAGTGAAAATCTGTAGCCCCCCATGAAAACCTAAATTCCTTCTATAGTGCAGGATACAGCTGTTGGCGGTCCTTTGTCTTGAGCCCACAGAGCAGTGACACCAGAATTACTGTGGCTTGGGGGTGGAGATGGGGAGAGAGAATGGGGCTTGGTACCTTGACCTTCCTTCACCTTCCTCATTTGATCCGTCTTTTTCGTAATGGGTTATGAGGTGTATTCTAAAATGTTACCCATGTTCAAAAAGGTATTAGGACACCCTGAACGCCCATGTCCCCAGCACCCACCTTCAGGAACAGTATGTACCAGATAGGACCTACTTGAAGCAGCAGCTCCAGACCTTTCCCCTCCATAGGTGACCATAATCCTGAATTCCCTGTCTTTTGCCTAAGTTTGTACTTTTACTACCTGTTTATCCCTAAACGTTACAAGACCGTTTTCCATAATTTGAAAGTTTACATAAGCAGTATTAGGCTTTTCCCCCTCTTTTTAAAGAAACTTAAAAAGAAATTCTATTCTGGGGAAAGCAGAGCAAGGAAAAGGACGTGGGGGGGTGGGAGGCGGTGGGCAGAGGATAGGAAGCTGGCTCTGTGCTGACCGCAGTGAGCCTGAGGCAGGACTCAAACCCTAATTTCTGACCTGAGCTGATGTCGGATGTTCACTGAGCCACCCAGACGCCCCATGGACTTTTTTTTCCCCTTTCCTCTTAAAGAGAGATTCATCGTGGCCACCCGTAGCCCCTTATTCATTGATTTCTCTCCCAACACGCCTGACCCCAGAGAGCCGGCCGCCATTCCTTTGGCTGAGCCCTGGGTGAAATGGCTGGCGTTCCAGTCGCTTCCTCAGAAGGTCACCGGAGGTGGAGCAAGAAAGGGTTCTGAGGCCGGAGGAGAAGGCCCCCTGGCTCCACGTGAGGAGAGGGAGAGCTTGGGAGGGCTGGCTTTACGCCCGCTTCCTGGGCGGACCCCGTCGGGGGCGAGACGAACTAGCTCACGCCTCCAGGACTCCGTCGCGGCGGCCTCCGCTTTACCCCCCGGGCATTGGGCGTCCCGCCCCGAGCGGCTGCGGAGGCGGGGGAGAGCCCCACGGCCCGAGGGAGGCGTGAGGACAACGCACTCCAGCCCGGCCGGCGCTCCTTGAGTGTCCCCGGCTGGCGCGGCCGCGGCCCTCCGCCCGAGGGCCTTTGACTCTCTCGGGCTCCCGTCCGCCCGCCCCTCCCCCGCGTTCCCATTGGCCGCGGCCCCGGCCGGGGCCGGGAGAGGAGGAGCGAGTGGGCGGGGCCGCGTGGCGTCAGCGCAAGATGGCGGCCTCGGCGGCGCTGTTCCTGCGCTTGTGGAGCGAGCTCCGGCTGGGCGCGCGGGGGCTGTGCGCGAGGCTAGCGACGCCCCCCCCTCGGACCCCGGACCAGGTGAGCCGGCCGGGGGTGGCCCCGAATCCGGGAGCCCTTTCGTGGAGTTCTGGGCGGGGTCCCGCCGCCGTGCGGGGGTTCTGGGACGCAGCATTTCAGGGTGCTGAATGGCATGCCGCCCGCGCTTTGGGGAGCTTCCCTGCCTCCCGGGGTGGGCAACGCTTGCGCCCCCGAGTTGGATGCTGTGGGCTCAAGCGCAGCTTCAGAACACCACCTCCTCGGGGCCCCACGTGGGCGCCAGGGGAGGGGAGGTCACCTGTTCCCCGTTTCAGTGACCGCTCAGGTAAGACTTGAGGGGGAGGAGCCCGGGATGCTGGGTGCCAGTGTGCCCTTGGGGGTATTTCCCCTGCCCTGCTGCTACTGGTGGTGATGTTTGCGCTTTTGATTCATCCTGCTTCTGCACTGACAGATCAGTCATTCTGACCTCCAGGTTAATCACTTTGTGCCCTTACAACCCCGATTGCCCCTCCGCCCTCACTTTTCATCCCTTCCCTTCTGTACCATGTTACTCTGAGCCCCAGGCATCCAAATGCCTTCACTACCCGTCCTTTCCCCGTTTGTGCCCTCGATTGCCTTACTCTTGGCACCTCAGTGTCTTGCTAGGCTCCCTGATCTTGTTTCCCTGCCCCGCGGGATACTGGGCACCCGGCCTATCAACTCTTGAACCCCTGGGGCCTTGCCCGGGGCAGTCTAGTTTTTGACTCTTCTAAGAGACCCTGTCTGGCGGTGGCATCTCCAGAGACATAACACCCTGAGGCTATGTGGTTGTCTGGCTCTCTGGCTTCCGACCTTGATTCTTCTCCAACCAGGGTGCCTGAATCATCCTGACCTTTCTTCTCTTTCAGTCAACCTCCCTCCTTCTCAATTGCAGGCCACAGAGATTGGGAGCCGCGCGGGCACTAAGGCCCAGGCTCAGGGGCCACAGCAGCAGCGAGGCACAGAGGGTCCCAGCTACGCCAAAAAAGTCGCACTCTGGCTGGCTGGGCTGCTCGGGGCCGGTGGGACTGTGAGCGTCATCTATATCTTTGGTGAGGGGCATATGCCTGTTCCCTAATTTTGTTCCCTTGGCCCTCTTTTCTGCAGAACCTCTTCCCCGCCACCTCCTCCCACCCCCTAGAGTTTCACCCACCTTCATCCCCTGACTCCTCCCTCCCTAAGGCAGCCAACTAGAACGTCTACCTTGGACATGGCAGAAGTGACCTTTCTTCTCCTTCTACCCACTCTGCTCAAGGTTCTACTTAATTCTGCACCAAGATATAGAGAGTCAGTTGGAAGAGGGAGAGATGAGGAACGGGAAGCCTAGAGCAGCCTCCTAAGGACCTTGTCCTTCCACACCCAACTCCAGCCATCCCTCTAGTCCCTTCCTCCTTCAGAGACTGAGGAGGCCGCGCCCCGGTCTGATCCCAGCATCCTGATCCCAGCCCCCCTTCTCTCTTGAGCTTAAGAGACCGTGCCTCTTCCTTCGTCCCTCAGACCCAGGAGTCCAGGCCCCCTGCCCTCTTCCTCCCTCGAGACCAGGAGGCTGAGCCCCAATTTCACACATTCCTCCCTGTCTCCTTTGCAGGAAACAATTCTGTGGATGAAACTGGCGCCAAGGTGAGAGGGAGAGAGACCCAGAGGCTCTGCCGGGGTCGCATCCTGTGGGTCCTCTCCCCTTGTCTCATTTCTTGTCTTGGGGGTGAGTCTCTCCCTCCCAGGGACCTCTGCCTACTCCCAAGGTCCTGGGGATTCCGTTTCGGGGTCTGGTGGGGTCCTGCCCCTGCTACCCCAAACACTATACTTTTGTCTCTACCTTCCAGATTCCCGATGAATTCGACAATGGTGAGTAAGAGCACAGATCCTGAGGTTTCCTGAACCTCTCCACTCTGCCATTTATAGGGATGTTGCCCTTCCCATCTGGTGCCCCCCCCACTCTTCCTTCTTCCATGGGGGGGTAGAGGAGTCAGCAGCTGCGTGGCTTTGGGGGGAGGGGCACTGCAAAGCCCCAGTCCTCTTGGCTGGCCCAGCAGCAGATGGTCAGGGACAGATGGGGGAGAGGAGTCCACAGCTTGGGAAGAGGGGGCTGGCTGCCACCAGACACAGGGCTTCCTGTGCCTTAAATCCGAGTGTCTGCAGCCCTCAATCCCCTCCTCTTTATGACAGCCTCTTGTTTCCCCCCAGTCCCTCACCCCATCGGGCTCCTTGTTTCCAAAACAGTGTCTCTTTCCTCCCCCTTTTAGTTAACCAGCTTTTGGTGGAGAGTTTCTGACAAATTGGATAGTAGAGAGTAGTCAGTTCTGTCACACTTGGCCCTTCGCAGGAGAAAAATAGAACTGGTAGGTCCAGAAAGCCACCTGTTTGCGCTGGGGAAGTTTGCAAGCCCACATGTGAATGCGTTGATTATTTAAGCTGGGCAGGTGGGTAAGTATGATGTTCTAAGTGGGTGGTCTTCCCAGATTATACAGACTCGCGTACTGACTTAAATTGAGCAGGTGAACATGCATTGTGTGTGGTTATTAGCATAACTGGCTTCAGTATTTTTGTTTTCTTGGTTTTTTTTTTAATGGTTCTGTGTGAGAGAGAGAGAGTGGGGGAGGGGCAGAGAGAGTCAGAGGACAGAGGATCTGAAGCGGGCTCTGGGCTGACAGCAGTGAGCCTGATGCAGGGCTCAAACCCAGAATCCCTGTGATCATGACCTGAGCCCAAGTGACCTGATGCTCAACTGATTGAGCCACCCAGGTGTCCCAGTATTTTGGTTTTGAAAAAGCAGGCCCATAGAGAGTGGTTTAAATACTGTAGTATTTAGAGTAAAATTACTGTAATAAAGTAGGCAGTCATGTAAGTTTCTTGCTGTAAACCGGATTCAGTATATTCATTTAAGCCAGGGTTTTTCGGGGCTCCTGGTTGGCTCAGTCAGAAGAGCATCAGCTCTTGATTTTGGGGTCGTGAGTTCAAGTCCCACATTGGGTGTAGAGATTCCTTAAACAAAAATTTAAAAAAAGAATAAAAAAATAAACCAGGATTTTTTTTTATTGGTACTTTGGAGCAGGTAGTTCTTTGTTGTGGGGGAGTACCCTGTGCATTGAAGGATGTTTAACATCATCCTGGGCCTTTGTGCGCTAGATGCCAGTATCTGGACAAGCACGAAGGTCTTCAGACATTGTCGAAGTTCCCTGGAAGGTGGTGGACGAGATTGCTCCAAATTGAGAACTGTTGATTTAATATCTGTAGCTGTAGGTACATGTTTAGTGTAGTTTAGATAGGTCCGGCCTATTCACTAAAAGCGGGCCTATCTGGAAACCTAGTGGTTTAAAATAGACTAAACGCTCGCTGGCTTGATGTCAGCACCGTTGTGTATGGGTTGGACCTGAGCTGAAACCAAGAATCAGACACTTAACAGACTGAGCCACCCAGGGTGCCCCCTCTGTGGGTCTGAAGCGGGCGGACGTATGAACAATCTCTTTCATGTTTGGGGTGGCGTGTGGGTACAAATATTCACGTTCAAACTGGGCAGGTGGATAAATGTATTTGTCCTGCCTGGCGGTCACGTCATTGCCTTCTACCTTCGGACTTAGAGCTGAGCTCGTTCTGGCGGGTGTGCAGACCAGCTTGTGTGTGGTAGGGACGTAAACCCCTGGCTAGCCTGGGAGGTTGAGCAGCAGCTCATCTTGGAATCTCTTTGTGCCCCGCTGTCCTCCTAGATCCGATTCTGATACAGCAGTTGCGCCGGACGTACAAATATTTCAAAGACTATAGACAGGTGAGCAGGAGTCCTGGGCCCTGTCCCCATCCCTCCAGCACCGGCCCCCTGCCTCCTTGTCTGAGTGTCCCCTCTGTCCCTCTTCCACAGATGATCATCGAGCCCACCAGTCCCTGCCTCCTCCCTGACCCTCTGAAGGAGCCATACTACCAGCCGCCCTACACGCTGGTCTTGGAGCTCACCGGTGTCCTTCTGCACCCTGAGTGGTCGGTGTGTCCTGGGGAAGGCAGCGGGTTGGGGCCACTAGATACACATGGGTGGTTGCGCTGTGATGACATGGTTAGGCGCAGTGACTCGGGGGCCGGCTCCGCTGTCACCAGGGGAGAAGGCGTCACTCTCGGTGCCTCGCTTTTCTCAGCTGTGAGACCCCTCGCCCCGCGGGTCGGTGTAAGTGTGCCTAGGCCGTGGCCCTGGGTCACAGCCGTGTGCTCCTGAGCCCCCAAGAGCTACGGAGATGGAGGAGAGCCCTGCAGTTCTGGGAATCCCCCCCCGGGCTGGGGCTTCCTCCTGGGGGGGGCGGGGGGGCTTCTGGGTCTCGGGGTTTCACCATCCTCACCGCCTTCACTGTCCTCACTGCCTCCCCAGCTGGCCACTGGCTGGAGGTTTAAGAAGCGCCCAGGCATCGAGACCTTATTCCAGCAGCTCGCCCCTCTGTACGAAATCGTCATCTTTACGTCGGAGACTGGCATGGTAAGGCCCCAGGACAAGGGAGGGGGGGTCAGGGAGGCGGGAGACGGGGAGGGCGGGGCTCGGCCTGACCTCGGTCTCACCCCGCCCCGTCCCAGACTGCGTTCCCACTCATCGACAGCGTGGACCCCCATGGCTTCATCTCCTACCGCCTGTTCCGGGACGCCACGAGATACATGGATGGGCACCACGTGAAGGTGCCGTGCGGGGGCCGTGGGCGGACCTCTGGGGCTTGGTGGGGGGGGCGCTTCCTGAGCGAGAGAGGCCCCAGCTCTGACCCCAGCCTCGGTCCCGCTTCTGCCCCAGCTCCGATTCTGACAGGACCTCAGCTTCCCCCTGCCGCCGCCACAGCCCCCCCACCCCCACCCCCCGGGCATGGGCTGGCCCTCCAGGCTCTTCTCCCGTCCCCTGAATCTGGGAGTGGGATGGGGGAAGACGGGGCCTCTCCAGAGAAGGCAGCCGGGGGTAACGCAGGGATACAGGGTTTGGAAGCTGCCTCTTGTCTCCGTGTCTGGAACTGTTTCTGGGACCGTGGTAATTGTAACCGTGACGTCATATGAGACTCGGCCGTATCTGTGCTTCTAGGACATCTCGTGTCTGAACCGGGACCCTGCCCGCGTAGTGGTCGTGGACTGCAAGAAGGAAGCCTTCCGCCTTCAGCCCTACAACGGCGTTGCCCTGCGGCCCTGGGATGGCAACTCTGACGACCGGGTCCTGTTGGACCTGTCTGCCTTCCTCAAGAGTGAGGCTAACCCCTGACCTCCGGGCCTCTGATCCTGGAGCCCATGACTCTCGAGAGGAATGATAGATGCTTAACTCTGGCTTTTATTTATTTTTCCATGTAACGTTGGATATATTTGAGGCGTGAGAGGTTCAAGAGCACCTCGCAGTCTTTCAAAGCTTCTGAGCACGTTTAGGGGTGCTCCGGAATCTTCAGGGGGCGCCTGGGGATGTTCAAGGGAGCCCTCTGGGGTTGAGTGTCGAGAGATGTTGCAGGCGGCCCTGATCTTTATCCTCGTGGGCCCTCCTTCCCCATGGCCTGCCTGGCTGACCCCTGCCCGCTGTGCCCACAGCCATCGCACTGAACCGGGTGGAGGACGTCCGGACTGTGCTAGAACATTACGCACTGGAGGATGACCCCCTGGAGGCCTTCAAGCAGCGGCAGAGCCGGCTAGAGCAGGTGGGCGCTCACATCTGCATGCGGATGGGGGCCATCACAGCATGTCCCAGAGCTCCCCGGGGAGGAGCCGGGGGGCAGCCTGTCCCTGCTCCGGCTGCAAGACCGTGAGCGAGGACCTTGTCTGCCACACAGTCTGGGCGGGGGCTCTTGTCATGGGGGAGGGGCTGGTGGATTCCACAGCCACTTGGGAACAGGAGGCAGGAAACGCCGTGCGTGGTTCTTGGAGAAGGGTAGTTGGTGATAGTTTTGAGCCGCTCTGGGGACCTGGGTTTGGTGTGGACAGAGGATTTGAGTCAAGCTTGGGGAGAGGGATCCCTGGACACTTGGCCCAAGGGACTGGGCAAGTTCTCGTGGTCTCGATGTGATCCCAGTGGTTCAGAAGTGGGGCTCAGAATACGGACGGAGTCTGGGAAAGAGCTTCTCAGGTCTAGATGGAAGTTGACCAGATTTGGGGTGGGGTGCCTGGGCACAGGGCTAGGGCCCAGAGTGCCCAAAGGCCGAGGACATGGAGATTCAGGCCTGGGATCCCCCAGCGTCCAGCTCATCCTGCTGAGGGCTGGGCCCTTGGGCCCCGGGGAGCAGGACAGTGCAGTCTGGTGAGGGCCTAGGGCCTCGGCAGCATCCGGGTTAGGATATGTGGGATCAGGGACGGGTTCCCAGGGCTCAAGGGAGGGCTTCCTGGGATCTGGGGAAGGGGATCATGACACTACCTGCGATTTAATTCTGCGCCAGTGTTCTAGGGGGCTGGGGAAGGGGGTCTGGGCTGGGCAGAGGTTTAAGGAAGGTGGCCCCTTGGGGCGCCTGGGTGGCTTAGTCGGTTAAGCGTCCGACTTTCGCTTAGGTCATGATCTCACGGTTTGTGGGTTCGAGCCCCGCGTCGGGCTCTGTGCTGTCAGCTCAGAGCCTGGAGCCTATTTCAGAGTCTGTGTCTCCCTCTCTCTCTGACCTTCCCCTGCTCACGCTCTCTCTCTCTCTCTCCTAGAAATAAATAAAAATATTTAAAAAAAAAAAAAAAGGAAGGTGGCCCCTCGCCGGGGGAGTCTGGGAGGACACTGCCGGCCCCAGACTGACCCTCCTCTCTGTCCTCACTGCAGGAGGAACAGCAGCGCCTGGCCGAGCTCTCCAAATCCAGCAAGCAGAGCCTCTTCTTCGGCTCCCTGACCAACCGCCTGTGGCCTCGCTCCAAACAGCCCTGACCTCCAAGCCTCGTCAGAATCCCTGCCTCGGACCTGGGCCCAGGCCCCCGTGCTCCCAGACCGTGGCTTGGGCAGCCACATCCAATAAAGTCCATCCCAGATGCCACAGCCCTGTGTCCGGAGAGTCTTCAGATGGGGGCATCGGGGTGAGGTCCGGGACTCTTGGGCCATCGTCCCGTGGTGGCTGATCGGCTGCAGAGCACGGAGTGGGTTCTTTGGTGGATCAGGACCGGTGGTGAACCTTGGCCTGGGAATCTGAAAACCTGGATCCCTCTGGCCGTGTCTTCCCGTGTGCTGTGTGACCCGCAAAAGTGTGCCTCCCTCCTCGGCCCCAGGTTCCTCACCTGTGGGAAATGGAAGAGAGGGGGACACTGGGCCTTTAGAGACAGGTCAGTGCCAGGCTGCTGTGTGCACCTGCCGGGTGTGGGCTCTGCCCTTCCCGTCCCAGGAGAGCAGCTGCCGTTCCCTGCGCCAGCTGCGACCCTTGGGTTGCTTGAACTGCTTTCTCGATAGGAGCCGGAAGTTGGGCATCTGGGTGGTTCAGTTGGTTAAGGATCCAACTCTTGATTTCAGCTCAGGTCATGATCTCAGGGTGATGAGATCAAGCCCTGCATTGGGTTCTGCCTGGGCTTGGAACCTGCGTAAGATTCTCTCCCTCTCTCTCTCTGCCTCTTCAGCTCACGCACTTGCACTGTCTCCAAAAAAGATAAGCCAGAAATTGGGATTTTTAAAATGTTTATTTTGAGAGAGTGCGCACATGAGCAGAGGAGGGGCAGAGAGAGGGAGAGAGAGAAGCCCAAGCAGGCTCCCTCACTGTCAGTGTGGACCCCCACCTGGGGGCTCAGACTCATGAACCATGAAATGGTGACCTGAGCCACAATCAGGAAGCTGGCGCTTCACCCACTGAGCCACCCAGGTGCCCCCAATCTCCCAGTTCTTGAATGTTGGCCCCTAACTGGGATAGGCAGACCGCATAGTCCTTCTCTGCAGTGGGGTTTCTAGGATGCTTATTCTGTGTTCCGGCTTCGTGTGGCCCGTGCAGCAGCCAGTGGCCGTTTGGAGCTGTGGGTTCCCCGAAACGTGAGGGGTATAAGAGGAATGGAGCTTCTGCTCCTTTCAGTTTCATTTAAGCAGCGCACATGGCTCGTGACCCCTGCAGCGCACAGCGCAGTTGTGTGTCCTTCCACAGTATGCGTCCCAGACCGTCCCACGTTCAAGTCCCAGCTCCATCAGTTCCTGCCTCGTGTGGTCTCGGGCAGGTTACTTCACCCCGCTTGCCTCCGTTTCTTCCTCTGTAACCAGAACAGTGCCTACGTCTCGTAGGCTGGGCTTGAGGGCCGAGCGAGGCGCTCCCCGGAGGCACTCCGATGGTGGCCGTGCCCCGGGCGCAAGGGGCGCCACCTTCTCATCTCTCAAACAGGAGCGATGGTTGGAGCTGCCTCTGAGCCGTTGTGAGGCGTGAACAGGACGGCCCGTGCTCAGGCCGCACAGGGCTTCCCGTGGTGCCTCCCAGGGGCCCGTACGGGCTCTGCACAGGTGGCTGGGCCGATCTGGTGGCGCCCAGCCCCGCTGTCCCAGCCCCTCCTCCGGCCAGCGTTTAGTGCTAGTGCCCGTTCAGTATTTTTTATTTAAAAAAAATTTTTTTTTTAATGTTTTATTTATTTCTAGGAGAGAGAGAGAGAGAGACAGCGTGAGCAGGGGAGAGTCAGAGAGAGAGGGAGTCACAGACTGAAACAGGCTCCAGGCTCTGAGCTGGCAGTCAGCACAGAGCCCGACGCGGGGCTCGAACCCACGAACCGCGAGATCATGACCTAAGCGAAAGTCGGACACTTAACCGACTAAGCCACCCAGGCGCCCCCCGTTCAGTATTTTTTAAAAGACATCCCTTGGTATTATAATAATTAAAATGTAACTGGGGGGGCCAGATAACCTCTGGACTATAGGTTTTTTTAAAGCCTCACAGATGTCTACAAAGAAGTATTAACACTTGCATGAGGTGTACCGTCTGTAACCCCAGCAAGGACTCAGGGCTATTGGTTTACTCATTCATACTCATTCACTTTCGCAGCATGTGTTTCTTAAGTGCTGACTGCCTGGCCTTGTTCTAGACGCTAGGGTGCCTCGGTGAGCAAAGCAGACCTAGAGCTCTCCCCTCAGGCCATGTTCTCATCTGGGAGATTAATGGTCAGATATTTCTCAAGGTAATAAATGCATAAAGAAAAATGGCGTGGGGGGGGGCTGTGCTAAGGAGATAGAGTGGTTTGGGGACTTGAGGCGCTGTTTTATTGTTATTTTTTTAATGTTTATCTATTTTTGAGAGAGAGTGTGCGAGCTCATGAGTGGAAGAGAGAGGGAATCCCAAGCAGGCTCCACACTATCAGTGTGGGACTCAAACCCACAAACCGTAAGATCATGACCAGACACGGAGTCAGATGCTTAACAACCGAGCCACCCAGGGGCCCCTATTTTTGTTTTTTAATGTCTATTTTTGAGAGTGAGTATGAATGGGGGAGGGGCAGAGAGGAGACAGAATCCAAAGCAGGCTCAAGGCTCCAAGCTGTCAGCACAGAGCCTGACACAGGGCTCGAACTCATGAACCGTGAGATCAGGACCTGAACTGAAGTAGGACACTTAACCAACT
This sequence comes from Hyaena hyaena, assembly GCF_003009895.1. Taxonomy (NCBI): domain Eukaryota; kingdom Metazoa; phylum Chordata; class Mammalia; order Carnivora; family Hyaenidae; genus Hyaena; species Hyaena hyaena. Next base: position 7,825,614 of record NW_024080641.1, on the reverse strand, counting down.
GAGCCACTCAGGCTCCCCTGAGGTGCTGTTTTGAATTGAGGGGAGCGGTCAAGGAGGGGCCCCAGGGAAGGTATATTTGACAGACCATATTGAAATGAGAAAAGCCATGGGGATATCTGGGTATGTCAGGCACAGCCACCTCAGGGCCTTTGCACTTGCTGTGCCCTCTGCCAGGAGGATATTTCCCCAGGATCCTTATCACTTCCCTCTCTCCCCCCCGGCCCCCCACCTTATGTCATTGCTGGGATGTAACCTCAGCATGGCCTGTGGGCCCTAAGGTTGGCAAGTAAGAGAAAGTTCTGAATAGCCAGAGACTCCTGGAAATACTTTGCACACAGATATGACAGAATTCACCTGAAACGCTATCCTGTCTGGCACAAACCTTCAATAAAGCCTGGTTATTTTTATGATCTTTAAAATGAGATATTTCAGACCTGTAATATGTTATCTTCCCAAGTTATTACCCAGGACAGGAATTTGCCTTCTCCCACAGCAGTTTCTAAACACTGTCCAAATGCCATTTGAATGTCTCCTGTGATGGGAAACTCACTCCTCCACCTACCCCAGTATAGGGTCTAATTTGCCTCCCAGTAATCGGATCATGAGGTCTGGCTCTACGCTTTGGCCTACAGAGCCAGTCTGAGTAGGGGGAGGGGATGTGGAAGGAGGTCCTCAAATGTCAACCGAAGACTCTAGTGTATTTTAAAGGTGCTGGAGAGCCATGCAAGAGGCTGCAGGAGAGTGACACGGTCAGATCTGCACTTAGACCCCCTGGGCTGGAGTGGTCCTCTGCGGGAGAGAGTGATCAGGGGGCTGTGGGGCTCAGGGGAGGTGCCTGGCCCCCCTTGGGGGCTGTTAGGGAAGGCCTGCAGGAGGGGCAATCTGGTGAGGACAATAGAGGAGGCAGTGGAAAGGATACAACTTTGTGCAGGGGAGACCTGCACAAAGGAAGCTGGGGTGTCTGCACAGTGGCCACGGCCCTCCCCGCTCACAGTCCTTCCATGACCCCAGGCCTCAGGATTAAGAGGAAAAACAATTTTAAAGATTTTATTTTGAATCCCTATCTACACCCAACGTGGGGCTCGAACTCACCACCCCAAGATCAAGAGTGGATGGTTCCGCAGTCAGGCGCCCCTCCGAAGAAACGCTTTCATTGAACTCTCCGGTAAAAATCGCTGAGCGCTTGTGCGTGCTCGGTGCTGTCGGGCTATGCTGTGCTAATCACCCTATCTTCTCTAAAATAATAATAATAATAATAATAATAATAATAATAATAAGCTTGTAAATTGAACCTGTACTTCCCCCGTATAATTGTTAGCCTTCAAGTATTAAATTGTTTTATTTGGGGGTAAAAAAAGGAGTTCACGTCCTCTAAGGGCTTTGACTCAGCACCTGGCACGGAGCGATTATAACCGGAGAAGCCGGAGCATCTGCTCCTAACTGGGCTTCCCTTGCCCTGGTCCGGGAATACTAAGGGGCTTCTGGAGGGCGCGGGGGGTGCCCCCCTCCCCGCATTGCGAGGGCGCAGGCCCCCGATCTGGGAAGACGGAATTTCCTGCCCATTTGCTCCTCACACCTTCCGGAGGCCAAACGGGCAGCCCAGCTGCGGCGCGAAGGGGGAGGGGCGCGGCCGGCCGGCAGATGGCGGCATTTACATACAGCTGGAGCCCCCCTCGGAGGCGGGGGCTCCGCGCCCCGGCGGCTGGTGCATCCGGGAAGCGGCGCTTGGAAGCGTGGCTTTGTCTCCGGGAGGGGAACACGCACATGCACACACACATCGGGGTCCACAAAGAACCCCGGATCTTCATCATATCCACGCGTGGACTTCCCACGCCTAATTTCTTTCACACAGGGACGCTCGGTTATTCACAGCTTAGGCAGACCCTACCACACACACGCACACACACACACACACACACACACACACAGCCACCCAGAGGCATTTGCACAGACCACAAAGTTAGAGGTTCATATACCTACGCACAGTGGTCCAGCATCTCACATTTACTCAGTTATCCGCACAGAGAAGCGTCCACAGCAGCGACACAATCTCAAGAAGTCACACAATCATGAAATCAAGTACACCCGTATTTTCCCACGCAGGTGCACACACGCACACACATCACAGAATCTTAGAATTGGGAGCGCGCAGACTGTCTTCACCATGTACAATTTTAGGCACACAATCACAAAGTCACATCCGGCCTCCATCCAGTAGCTCTGGCTCACACCACACACCCACAGAGTCTTAAAATCATACGTAATTTTACACATTGGCTTGACCTAACCCCACCTCAACCTCAGCCACCCACAAAATCATGCCCAAAACCACACACAAGATCACACACTCACTACACTACACTGCCCGTATCACAATCTCAGGGTTGCTCCAGCAAGATCCCCTTCCCCTGGGACCTCCTCCCCTAGGGTCTCCTGGAGCCCGGCTGCTGCCTGAAGGGGCGGAGCCGTCCCCTCTGATATAAGGCTCGGGAGCCAGCAGCTGCGGCTCCCAGCACCCCGGAAAGGCCATGGTCAGCCCGCAGATGCCTCAGCTCCTGTCCCTCACGGTGATCCTGGCGCTTCTTTTCCTTCCCCAGGTCAGAGAAGGAATAGAAAGAGGTGGATGGGAAGGGGTGCGACACAGGAGTCGTGGGGAGGAGGCGCGGGGCAGACGGGACGCCTCGGCCCCCAAGCACCCTCACCCGGTACTCTTTTCGGGCCCCCAGGCACGGCCGGCAGGCGTCTTCGAGCTGCAGATCCATTCTTTCGGGCCGGGGCCAGGCCCGGGGGCCCCGCGGTCCCCCTGCAGCGCCCAGGGCCCCTGCCGCCTCTTCTTTAGGGTCTGCCTGAAGCCAGGGGTCTCTGAAGAGGCCGCCGAATCTCCGTGCGCCCTGGGCGCGGCGCTGAGTGCGCGAGGACCGGTCTACACCCAGCAGCCGGGAGCGCCCGCACCTAACCTGCCGCTGCCCGACGGCTTCATGCGCGTGCCCTTCCGGGAAGCCTGGCCGGTAAGAACCTGCCCCGGGGCACCTCCCCCCCCCCGCCCCCCGCCCCGCACACCTCCCCCCTGCTGGAGGCCTCACCCAAACCTCTATGGCCTTCTATGGCTTGGGAACGTCCAAGACCCCAACCTTGCCACCTAGGGACCCCAGATTCCCAGACCAGTGACTATCATCTGGAAACCCACATTGTAAGACCCCTAAATCCTACTCACAGGGTACTGGAAATTTCTGATTCCAACTTCCACCATGGGGATCCCAAATATTCTGACTCCCCCTGCATGCTTGGGACCCCAAATTCCCAGAACCCCAAACTCACCCTCTGTAAATCCTAAATTCACAGAACACCACCTCTCTTCCTTGGGGATCCCTAAATACTTGAATCCCTGTCTTTATCTCCAAATCTCCATGCACTGAGGGACCTTCCTAATCTCCTCTCACTTTATCCCTTCTCAGATCTTCCAGTTGGGGCCCGTATTCATGAATTTGACCTCCAAAATCCTATCTCCCAGCCCCCAGCCCCAAAAGCGGAGAGGTGAACAGACCTGTATTTGAATTCTAGACCCTCGTCCTTTTGGGCAAGGTGACTTTCCCTTTTGCAGCCTCAGTTTCCTCATCTATAACATGGGATCATAATGGCATCCCACGAGGGTCCCTTTTGAGGGATTCAACCAGGTATCTCCAGGATAGTGTTGACCCACTCTCAATAAAGGAAGCCCAAACTGCCATTCCCTCCCTGGGCCAGTCCCTCTCAGAACTGTCCCTTGTCTGCCTGCTCCCTGAAATGACCAGCCCTAAAATCTGGCCTTCATCAAGCAACCCCCCCCCCCCCCCCCCCCCCCCCCCCCCCCCCCCCCCCTTCCTCCACCCAACCAGGGCACCTTCTCTCTCNTCCCTGGGCCAGTCCCTCTCAGAACTGTCCCTTGTCTGCCTGCTCCCTGAAATGACCAGCCCTAAAATCTGGCCTTCATCAAGCCCCCCCCCCCCCCCCCGACCACTGTCTTCCATTCTTTCTTCCTTCCTCCACCCAACCAGGGCACCTTCTCTCTCATCATCGAAACCTGGAGAGAGGAGTTAGAGCAGATTGGCGGTGAGTGTCTTCAGTCATCAAACAAGTGTAGAGCATGGGGGCTCCGGGGAGTTGGGCCCGATGTAACTTCCAGGATAGTGACGTGGGGCTGTCTGTAGGGTGGAGCGTTCACGGGATCACCGAACCCAGGATGTCCCCACAGCTCCCAGAGTGTGGTGCTGGGTGTTAGCAGCCCTGAGGCCCGTGGCATGTCGGTGTAGAAATAAACATCCTGGTTCTGGATGTAGGAGTCTCTGGCCGGATACCAGGTGAAATGTGCCAGAGGGAAGCTCTTGTCCTATCTTGGATTCGAAGCCACCAGAGCAGGATAAAGCATCTGACAGTTCTGCTCTATCGCCATCTGAATTTGATAACCCCGGGGCACAATATGAGTTACTTCCGGTTCTTCTATTCAGAGCTCTGTCGTGGTGTCCCTATAGAGCTCCCAGGCGCCCTAATGGGATGTCACAGTTTCACCAAAGGTTTCAGGGAGGGATATGGTGATTTTATCCTTAATCTGAGGGGATTTGGGGACCATGTTAAGGCCCACAGTGGGGGTGTACTGTCACCGTGTGACAGATATAGAAAGCTTCTGTGGCACAATGTCGGGGGTGGGGGAGTGACAGTTTTCCTGGGGAGAAAATGCCATCCCGAGGCTTCAGGTAATAGGGTCATTTATGGTCTGGTAATTGGGATCTCTGTCACCGTTTTCTGAGACACAATTTGGGGTTGTTACAACTTCAAAAGACCTGCCGGTGCCCCTTGGCCATATAGAGAGAGCAGATGTCACAGGGTGTTAAGAGGTCTCATTAGTGCCTTAATATACAAAGATTCTGGGGCAAAACATAGGGGTATTTCGGCTTCTATGGGAGAACTGTTATCGTGATGGTCATAGGGTACTAATGGGATCGCGACATCAAAGGTCCCAGGGCACAGTATAGGAGTTTACAGCCTTGCTAAGGGTTGAACTGCCATTCTCAGGGCTCTCAAAGGGGTGTCTGGGCCTCGCTAAGAGGGGCAGGGAGAGTGCAAGGCGGGAGAGTGCAAGCTCCATCTGCATGGCCAGAATGAGTCGGGTCGGGTCGGGTCGGGTCGGGTCGGGCGCACCCCAGCGCGGCTCCCTTCTCCCCGCAGGGCCCGCCTGGAGCCTGTTGGCGCGCGTGGCTGGCCGGCGCCGCCTAGCGGCCGGGGGCCCATGGGCCCGGGATGTGCAGCGCGCAGGCGCCTGGGAACTGCGTTTCTCCTACCGCGCGCGCTGCGAGCCGCCCGCCGTCGGGGCCGCATGCGCGCGCCTCTGCCGCTCGCGCAGCGCCCCCTCGCGGTGCGGCCCAGGACTGCGCCCCTGCGCGCCGGTCGAAGACGAGTGCGTTGCAACGCGTGAGTCCTGCGTTCCACCCCGACCCATCCCCGGCCCTTCCTTAGCTGCACTCGCGGCCCCCAGGCCCTTTTCCCAACCCCGTTACCCTCTCAGGGAACTGGGGACCCGAGAGCTCTGCCCGGGGTGCCCGCAGACACCCCTCTCCAGGAAACTAGGGAATGCTGCTGACCGCTGGCCAAGTACCCCAGGCCCCGCTCCAGCCCCACACGCGGTCTTCAGCCCCTCCCCACGATCCAGCTACCACCTTCGGGGAAACTGAGGATCCCAGACTTCTCTCCAGCCCTGCCTGGGCACTCCCCCCGCTTACCTCTTCCTAGCACTTTTGTCTTCCCTAATAGGAACCCATTTCCCATGCTGGTACCCACTCCCGGTTCCACCTCTAACCCATGCCCGCGCCCCTTTCCAGATGCTAGGACCCTCTAAATTCCTCTAACGCCTGGGCGCTTTGGAAATTCCTTGACGTTTCCCACACACACAGCACCCCACCCCACCCCACCCCCATCAAAGGATTCTTTATTCTCTTTCCTTGCAATTGCAGGCCAGATACCACTGCTTTCTAAAGCTTGGATCCCTGACTTCCATTATGGGCACCCTCAGACCCCTCCCCAAACATCTGAGCCCCACCGAAGCCCATAGGACTCCCATCCTGATTCTCCCCGACCTGCCCTAATGCAAGACCTTCCCAATTCCCCTGATAGGCCAGGAGCCCTTCCCCAAGCCCCAGGCCCCTCCTCTCACTCTCCTCTCTCCAAGCTCAGACTCTGGAGCCCCCACGCCATTCCCCTTCTGAGAACACAGACTCTGGAGCCCAGTGGCCTGGCCTCACATCCTGGATCTGCCACTTCCTGTCTCCCTTTCTGGGCCTCAGTTTCCCTGTTTGGAAACTGGGGCGGGGGAAGTCACAACACCATCTAGCCCAGAGGGTCATCTGTCCCAAGGACGAAACGAGGTGGTGCACAGAGCTCTCGGACACTTGTCTGATTCCTTGCCTCCCGACCCCGCCCTCATCAATGTTCCTCCTCCCTCTGCCTCTCCTTCCCCTTCAGCGGCTTGTCGCGCCGGCTGCAGCCCAGACCACGGCTTCTGCGAGCAGCCCGATGAATGTCGATGCCTGGAGGGCTGGACGGGGCCCCTCTGCACCATCCCGGTCTCCAGCAGCTGCCTCACTCCCAGGGGCCCGTCCTCTGCCACCACTGGGTGCCTTGGCCCCAGGCCTGGGCCCTGTGACGGGAACCCCTGTGCCAACGGGGGCAGCTGCAGTGTCAGTACCCTCCCCTCCTTCCTCATCCTGATTAGTCCTTTACCACCCCCCCCCCCCCGGGGCTCTGTGAGATCACAGCCCGGGAAGGGCTGGGGGTAGTCAGGGAGGGCTTCCTGGAGTCGTCCAACCTGCATCCGGGGCCGTGAGGTAGGATTAGGTACTGGGAATAGGGTTGGGAAGAACAGACCCAGTGGGGTGGCACCCAGAGGTGCGGGCATGTGGATGATGAGTCCTATGGGGCTACCAACTGTCCCCCACCCCCCGGAATAGAGAACAGCCTGAGGGCTCAAAGCTGGGAGCGGGCCGGTGAGTTGGGAGTTTAGGATGAGGGGGCATTAGAGAAGGCTTCCTAGCGATGGGCCGGGGCCTCTGAAGTCCAGTTTGGCTGAGGGGCAGTGGAGCTGGGGGACCAGGTGAGTGGCCTGGGGAAAGCAGTGGGCATGAAGCTGGTGTGTACTGGGCTAACGTGGAGCCCAGCGTGGGCCGCCTGAACAGTGCCACCAATGGACAGTGAGAACAGTCAGGGTTCAAGGTAGGGGCGAGGGCCTGGGAAGGGGAGATCCGAGAAGGCTTCATGGGGGAGGTGGGCTCAGGGGCTAGGACCTGGAAGTTGGATTTGGCTATGCGGCCAGATTCGGGGAGGGCCGACCAGGCTGGCAGCATTTGTGGGCGGAGGTGGAGAGGTGGGAATGGGGGCCCTCCCGGCTTCCAGAGCCTCCCCTCTGCAGGCTTGGATGGGCGGATCCAGAAACATGGAGTGCATTGAGGGGTAGTTTCGTAGGGGGCTTCCCAGGTGAGGCAGGATGGGACAGTGAGCAGCCCCCCACGGTCAAGGCAGGAGGGGGAATGGGATTCTGCTCCCAGGAGACCCCGTTCTGAAGCCTTCTTGACGCTTCCCAGGAGACACCGGGATCCTTCGAATGCGCCTGTCCCCGCGGGTTCTACGGATTGCGGTGTGAGGTGAGCGGGGTGACCTGTGCGGATGGACCTTGCTTCAACGGCGGCCTGTGTGTGGGAGGCGCGGACCCTGACTCGGCCTACGTCTGCCACTGTCCACCCGGTTTCCAAGGCTCCAACTGTGAGAAGAGAGTGGACCGGTGCAGCCTGAAGCCATGCCGGAACGGTGAGAGGGAAGGACGGACGGTGAGGGCCCGGGGATGGGGGGTGGGGGGCGTCCCTGAATGGTCGGTCAGTGGGCAAAAGCAGGGCTTGGCTCGGACAGTCCTGGGTGGGAATCCTCCCTGTGCTCTCTTTAGCCTGGGGCCTGGGGAAGTGACCGTCGCCCTCCGCCCAGCCTGTTTGTTCTGTAAAATGCACAAGGTGGTGTTCCTATCTCAAAAATGTGGAGTAAGGGGCGCCTGGCTGGCTCAGTCGGGGGAGGATGTGACTCTTGAGCTCAGGGTTGTAAGTTCCAGCCCCATTTTGGGTGTAGAGATTACTTTTTATTTTTATTTTTATTTTTTTTAAATGTTTTATTTATTTCTAGGAGAGAGAGAGAGAGAGAGAGACAGCGTGAGCAGGGGAGGGTCAGAGAGAGAGGGAGTCACAGACTAAAACAGGCTCCAGGCTCTGAGCTGGCAGTCAGCACAGAGCCCGACGCGGGGCTCGAACCCACGAACCGCGAGATCATGACCTAAGGGAAAGTCGGACGCTTAACCGACTAAGCCACCCAGGCGCCCCTAGAGATTACTTTTTAAAAAACTGAGTATCTACAGTATTCCATGTCCTGTCCTAGGCACTGAGGATACGGCAGGGAATGAGATAGACAAAAGGCCCTACCCTTGTAGAGCTGATCAACAAAAAACTAAATTATATGGGAGGGTAGATGGTGATAAAAACTAAGAAGAAAAACAAAGCCAGAGGGACGTGGGCCATGTGTGTGAGGGGGAAGGTTGACATTTTAGCCGAAGTGGTTAGGGAAAACCTTGCTGAAGGTGGTGAAGGAGGGAGCCATGTGGGGATCTGGGGGGGAAAGTATGTTCCAGGTAACAGAAACAGCAAGTGCAAAGGTCCTGAGGTCAGAATGTGCCTGGCTGGTTAAGGATCACCAGATGGAGTAGGGAGAGTGGTGAGAGATATCAGGGAGGTGACAGCCCCTGTGGGACTTCGTGGGCTATATGATGAGGATTTTCGGTTTTACTCTGAGGGAGATGGAGCCACAGGAGTGTTCGGAGCAGTGGACAGTACCTGGTCTGAGATAGGTGTTGGAAGATTAAACGAGATCATGGATGGAAAACTCTCCCAAACCCTGAGTGTTCACTCTGGGATAAGTGGTTCTAGGGACATGGCGGTGACCAGGACAGCCCTGGGGCCCGCCCTCATGGGGGTACCAGCCCAGAGCGGGCACGACACACTCGTCCTCGGAGCCCAGAGTTGTCAGGGTTGCGTTGGGGCAGCGCAGGGCTGGGATGGAGTCAGGGAAGGCTTCCCGGAGGAGGAGACATCTGAGAAGAGACCTGAAGGGTGAGCTCAGGAAGAGAAAAGGTGAAAAGAATGGGAGGAGAGGAGGAAGTGAAAGGGAAGGGGCCTCCCGGGCAGAAGGCATGGGCAAAGGCCGCCTGGTTCTGCAGCTGCTATCTGAGGATTGCTGAAGCCGAGAGAAAAAGATACAGGGGTGCGGAGCGCCGGAGGGGTGAGGCCGACTTAATCCAAGACTTCACCGGGAGAAAAAGAAGCGGGTTGCTTTCCAAGCAAAGTCCCAGAGGCTGGCCCCACAGTTAGATGGAGACAGCGGGGACCCAGAGGAAAGGGCGGGCAGGGGTTACAGAGCCGACGAGCAGACGCGCCCTGCCCCTTCCCTACAGGCGGGCTCTGCCTGGACCTGGGCCACGCCCTGCGCTGCAGCTGCCGCGCGGGCTTCGGGGGGCCGCGCTGCGAGCACGACTTGGACGACTGCACCGGCCGCGCCTGCGCCAACGGCGGCACGTGCCTGGAGGGCGGCGGCGCGCGACGCTGCTCCTGCGCGCTGGGCTTCGGCGGCCGTGACTGCCGCGAGCGCGCCGACCCGTGCGCCGCGCGCCCCTGCGCCCACGGCGGCCGCTGCTACGCCCACTTCTCCGGCCTCGTCTGCGCCTGCGCGCCCGGCTACATGGGCGCGCGCTGCGAGTTCCCGGTTCACCCCGACGGCGCGGACGACGGCGCAGGCGCGTTACCCGCGGCCCTGCCGGGTCGGAGGCAGGGGGACCCCCAGCGCTTCCTTTTGCCTCCGGCTTTGGGACTGTTGGTGGCCGCGGGCCTGGCCGGCACTGCGCTCTTTCTGGTCCACGTGCGACGCCGTGGCCCTGGCCAGGATACCGGGTCTCGCTTGCTGGCGGGGACCCCGGAGCCCGCTGTGCACGCGCTCCCAGATGCACTCAACAACAGGAGAACGCAGGAGGGTTCCGAGGATGGCCAGAGGTGAGGGGCCGCAGATGTTCGCCTTGGTTCTTCTGGCTGCTTCCCCCAACCTCCATAGTGCAATTGGCTTGATTCCTTGATACACCCTCCTGATTGGTTCCTTCCCCTTATCTGCCCCAGGCCTCTTTGATTGGGTGGTTCCTTAGCTCCCTTAGGTGGCTTTGGGTTCTCTCCGTGGTGGTGGGGAAAACAAGACCTGAGAATTTGAAGGGTCTGGATCTTCTTTTCCTCCCGCAGCCAGCCCGTGGACTGGAGTCACCCTGAAGATGGAGACTCTCGCGCGATTTACGTCATATCTGCTCCTTCCATCTATGCCCGGGAGGTAGCTACCCATCTCTACCCGCTCCGCGCACTTTGGGCACGCTGGGCGGAGGCAGCCCCTGCATTTCCCGGAGCCCTCCTTTACCCTATCTGTAAACTGAGGAGGGGAGAGCCTCTGGAAGGTCCTTAAGCCACCTTTCAGTTCTGGCGTAATTTAGTTTTAGCTTGCAGCCTTTTTGCTGTCATTTGGAGCTACTTGCCATCTTCTCTTCGGCAGACCTATGGCCTTCGAGAGGTCGCGGTGGGAGCCTCAGCCGGAGCTTCGCTGTTTCCCCCTCCCTGGGGAGAGGGAGAGGAGGCAGAGGGGCAGCCCTTTCTAATGCCACCTACTCGTTTCATTTCTAGGCCTGACCTGCCCCTTGTCCATCAGCGCCTGGAGACAGAACCCGGATATTTTTGTATTTACTTGGCGGTGCCCAGTACTCTGCCTTAGACACTTGGGAGCTGGAGGGGGTGGCTAGGAGAGCTTTACCGTTGGGAGTTGTACATAGTGGTTATTTATATCCTATTTTTCCCCCCTCTCTCCGTCTCTCCAGAGACCTCAATAAAGGTTCTTATTTTGATCAGCTTTGACTCGCTGGGCTAAGTACTTTGTACTTAGTCTTGGGGCTGAGGGGCTAGATCTTGTCTCCTGGACGCATAACAGGACGCTGCTGGAGGGATCAGAAACAACTCAAAGTGGCTTAAATAAGAAGGAGAATGTATTAGTTCGTAAGAACGAAGAATCTTGTAGTGGGGGTAGTAGTTTCAGCAGGGCAGGATTCAGGACTGGGGGGTCTTCCGGGTCTTCGGTTGTGTCTGGGAACGACTCCATCTGTAAAGTTGGCTTTCATTGGCTCTGGCTTGTCACGTGGCCTTCCTGACCCGGGGGCCCGGCAGTATGCTGTATTGTGATTGGCCAGTCTTGGTTATTTAGCTAGCGTGCGACCGGAAGTAAGGTGATTCGGCCTGGCCGAATCCTCCCTGTGCCCCAAATCGGGTTTGTTACTCTACCGGAGTATTCTTTGGGCCAGCAAACCAATTGTTAAAGCACAAAACCTCCGCTGAGTAAGTTTGAAGAGCTGATTGGCTCTATGAAGCGATTCATGCTTTGGGCAGCCTCCTGTCTGGTTGGGGGCGAAGAGGCGGGGGGGATGGTGGGTTCCGAGGAGTTGTACAAAATGGAAGGTTTTCATAGGAGGGGGAAGGGGGCAAGAAAGTTATAAAAGAAAGGATTGTTCCACGCCAAGGTCACCTTCCTCTAGGGGAAGGGCACGGGGTCTTACTGTGGAATTAACCTCATCTTGCTTTGGGAGATGGAGAGGGGCCGTGTGACCCCGTTATGGGTGCTGACCAGAAAATTCCTGACTGACCTGTTAAGACTTAGGTTTTTTGGGCGAAGATGAAGCTGCAAATTGGTTGGGTATCAAGCCCAGTTTGGTGACGTTGCCTAAGTGACGTCACTTTGAGCCTGTACTTTTTTTTACTTTTTATTAAAAAAATTTTTTTTAATGTTTTATTTATTTCTGAGAGAGAGGGAGACAGCATGAGCAGGAGAGGGTCAGAGAGAGAGGGAGATACAGAATCTGAAGCAGGCTCCAGGCTCTGAGCTAGCTGTCAGCACAGAGCCCGATGTGGGGCTCGAACCCATAAACCGTGAGATCATGACCTGAGCCGAAGTCGGACGCTTAACTGACTGAGCCACCCAGGCGCCCCTAATTTTTATTTTTAAGGAATCTCTACACCAGACCTGGGGCTCTAACTCTCAGCCCTTGAGATCAAAAGTCACATGTTCCACCCACCGAGCCAGCCAGTCCCCCACGCCCAACCCCACCCCAGCCTGTGCCTTCTTTTCTTTCTTTTTTTTTTTTTATTATTTTTGTAAATGTGTATTTATTTTTGAGAGAGAGACAGTGCAAGCAGGGGAGGACAGAGAGAGAGGGAGACACAGAATCCGAAGCAGGCTCCAGGCTCCGAGCTGTCTGCATGGAGCCGGATGCAGGACGCAGTAGTTGAACTCATGAATGGGGGGATCATGACCTGAGCCAGAGTTGGACACTTAACCAACTGAGCCACTCAGATGCCCCACCTGTGCTTTCTTTTTAAAACAAGGGAACCAGCCAGTGAGAGCAGAAGGGATCCATTTTACAGAAGAGAAAGTCGAGGCTCAAAGGGGGAGGTTACTACTGCAGAGCCAGAGCCAGGGAGTGAGAGGTTTGGGATGCAGTCGTCTTTCCTGATGCCTTCGTGCTAAAGAGTTCACAGGGTTTGTGTGGACATGGGCCATGCTTCTTGGTTTCTAAACACTGAAAATGCAGCTGTGTTGGCTGCCTGCAACCTCCTGGTGTTTATAAGGTATCGCACAAAACAAAACATCAGAAGAGTAATACAACTTCTAAAATGAAAAATTCACAGGGGCACCTGGGTGGCTCAATCGCTTAAGCTTCTGACTCAGGATTCTGGCTCAGCTTGTGATCTCATGGTTAGGTTCGTGAGCTCGAGCCTGGCGTCAGGCTCTGTGCGGACAGTGTGGAGCCTGCTTGGGATTCTTTCTCCCCCTACCCCACTCATGCTCTCTCTCTCTCTCTCTTTCTCAAAATAAATACATAAACATTCTAAGAAATGAAATGAAAAATTCACATTCCCTTCATTCTGAAGGGTTCGTGTCTAGGACGTGAACTACACGTAAACTTTCGCTTGTGCACAAAGGTATCTGTATTGCAGTGGTGGTTTATAATGTTTATATTTATTTTTGAGAGAGACAGTGTGCAAGCGGGGGAGGGGCAGAGAGAGAGAGAGAGGGAGACCCAGAATCCGAAGCAGGCTCTGACACAGAGCTGTCAGCACAGAGCCTGATGCAGGGCTTGAACCCATGGACCACGAGATCATGACTTGAGCCAAAGTTGGTTACTTACCCCGCTGAGCCACCCAGGCGCCCCTGCAGTGGTTGGTTGTAATAGCAAAAGGCTAAACAATCTAAATGTTTGATGAGAGGGGATTGGTTACATTAATTAGGGACCATTTAGAGTATTACACAACTGTTAATGTGAGGCAGATAGAAAGGTGCTAATATGAAAGTATCATGTATATATTTTGTCCAAGGCGGGGGGGTGGGGCAAGTGCAAAGGAACGTATAGGGCGCTACCATTTGTGTTTTATTTTTTTTTTATTTTTTATTTTTTTAATGTTTATTATTTTTGAGAGAGCAGGGAAGGGTCAGAGAGAGAAGACAGAATCTGAAGACAGGCTTCAGGCTCTGAGCCAGTTGTCAGCACAGAGCCTGATGTGGGGCTCGAACCCACGAACGGTGAGATCATGCATGACCTGAGCCGATATCGGACTCTTTTTTTTTTTTTTAATTTTTTTTTTAAATGTTTTATTTATTTCTAGGAGAGAGAGAGAGAGACAGCGTGAGCAGGGGAGGGTCAGAGAGAGAGGGAGTCACAGATTGAAACAGGCTCCAGGCTCTGAGCTGGCAGTCAGCAGAGAGCCCGACGCGGGGCTCGAACCCACGAACCGTGAGATCATGACCTAAGGGAAAGTCGGACGCTTAACCGACTAAGCCACCCAGGCGCCCCCCATTTGTGTTTTAAAAACGGACCATATGGAGTTCACTTGCGACATTCAGTTCAGGAGGAGCTGGGCAGACCCGCCTGCCGGCAAACTGGTGCAAATTATAAAAACAGAACAAATCAATGGTTTAAAGCTTCTGGCAATGATCTGAGGGCACATAGCAAATTGATAACCATTCATTCGAGAAAATCTAAACATTTGGTGAGAACAGGGAGAATCCGTAACAAGTAAACCCAAACCCTCTTCTCTCCCCCCTTCCCTCCCCTCCCTGCTCAGCACCCCTTCCCCCCGTTCCTGCCTGGGCTCCCTCCCCGCACCCAGTTCCACGCTGGAGGCTGTCCTCAGGGGAGGGGCAGAGCGGCAGCCTTTCTCATCCTGCCGCCAGCTACTTGTTGCTAAGGCTGAGTTCCGGGGGAGCACCAACAAGAGGTGGGGGGCTCTGTGTTGGACGTGGTACAGCCAAGGGTGCTGGAGGCCTGGCTGTCCGCCTCTCCCCCGCTCCCTGGCCCCTGGGGCAGGGGCTCACATCCAGAGGGCAAGCTAGGAGACCCGGGGCCGCCCCCTCACCCCGCTGAGGGCTCAGCTCCTAAAGTGGGGTCACTCTGCGCGTAGCTTACCATTATCCCCATTCCCACTCGGTCTGTGGCTCAGAGATTTTGTCTGTTGGGAGAGGCACCTGCAGAACAGACAGCTCCATATCTTTCCTGGACTCAGAGGAACAGACTCTGATCACAACAGAGTGTGGAGAAGTTCAAGCCTAAAGGTGCCTCGGGAACAGCGGAGGTTGTGGTGGAAAGCAGACGGAAGGGGATAGGTAGGTTCTGGCTAGTTTGCCGGCGAGCCAAGGAAAGAGACCAGCTGGGAGGAGCCCTCCTGCGGTCAGAACTAATCTCAAGTGACTTGGGGAGCTAACCCTTCAAAGGACCGCTAATTCCCCTGAATCTGTCTCTGAAAAAAGGTTATGCCCCGTGGTGTTGAAAACAATGAGGACAGTAGAGCAATCAGCTGACAGTTGGTGGTGCTTATCTGCGCAGAACAGTTGGGAAAGACCCAGAGAACCTGCCCACACCCCCCAGCCCAGGATGACCGGGCATAACTGAGGCTGTGCACCCCCCACCCCGGGCTCTGCACTTGCCAGAGAAAGAACAGACCTAACAAATCACCTAGCGGGTCACTAACCAGGGAAACGAAACAAACCCCAGGGAGTGGGTGCCAATGCCCAGAGTGGCCATAATGTGCTATCTGAAATGTCCAGTTCCCAGCAAAAAAAATTATGAGATCGGCATGGAAATAAGACAGGCATGTAGGAGGGGGAGGGAGGCAGGAGAAACTGCCCGCCCCGGGGAGTGACCAGATGTTGGAATGAACAGGCAAAGCCTTCAAAGCAACCATTCCAAATATGTTTGGAGAGCCAAAGGCAACTGTGATTAAAAAAATAAAAGCAGAGGCGCCTGGGTGGTTCAGTCAGTTGAGCATCCGACTTTGGCTCAAGTCGTGATCTCAAGGCTTGGGAGTTCGAGCCTCACATCAGGCTCCCTGCGGTCAGCCCCAACCTCCCGTGAACAAGCCAGCTCTTGTTCTAGGAGCAGGGGACTCAGCAGTGAACAAGGCAGGTCCCCACCCCCACCCTGGGTTGGGGGGACCGTGTCTCACAGTGCCACCAGGCCATTTGCAGAGTGGTTAAGTGCCAGGATTCTGGGCCCTGATGGTTTCCATTTGAATCCTGGCTGTGGTTATTTGTATGTGTAGCACTTGGCACTGTGTAACTGTAAACTCTTGTTATTTTTGCTATTTTTCTCCCGATCACCCAGTTATTTCTTCAGGGGGCGCCCTCTGCCCGAGGCTGGTTCTAGCACCTTTTAGCGAGTCTGCAGGCTCCGGAGCCTCCCCCACCTTATCTCTGGCCCCTCTGCCTGTGCGTCCCCTACTCCAGCTCCGGCCACGCTGGGCTGTTGGTGGCGGTGAGGGGGCTGTTCCCCCGGCTGGACAGGGAACCTGATCACTGGACCAGGGGTTTCCTGATCAGGGCTCTGTACTCACAGGACCGTGGACACGGCAGGCATTCAAGAAACATACTGAACGCATGAATGTTAGCGACGGTGAGAGGAGCGCTCGGGCTATCTCTGTGTTCCTCACCTCGAAGGTAGGGCCCAGGAATTAGGTGCGACCTGGGGGTCCCTCCCGCCCAGTCCCTGGCCCAGAGCAGTAGAACCTGCGCGCAGGTTGGAACGCGATGTAACAGTGCCCCCTTGTGGTCTCCCATTTTAGAACCCTGGTGTGGGTGAGGCTGTTCCCGCCCGAGGAAGGAGGACGCGGCGGGATCCCAACCCCGGGGCCCCATTCACCCCCCCACCCCATGAACAACCGGGCGCGGGCCCCAAACCCCTCCCCGGTCCGGGGCTTGGCCGTGGCCCGGGCTTCGACCCCGGTCAGGTCCTCGATCCCGGTCCGAATCCCAGCTCCAGCCCGGGCCTCGACCCCAGCCCGGACCCGGAATCCCGCCCCGACCCCGACCCCGGTCCGGGCCCCGAATCGCACCCACGCCCCGACCCTGGTCCAGGCTCCGAATCCTGCCCAGGTCCCGGCTCGGGCCCCAAATCCCGTTCAGACCCCGACCTCCGCCCGAACCCCGACTCCCGTCCAGGCTCCGGTCTCATCCTGGACCCCTACTCTCCACACCCCGACTCCGGTCCAGACCGCAACCCCAGTCTGGACCCGGACTCCTGTCCAACCCCCGACAGTGGTCCGGACCCCAACTTCTGTTGCGACTTCGACCCGGGTCCAGCTCCCGGCTCCCGCAGAGATCTCGACCAGGGCCCTGTTGCCCGCTCCAAACTGGATCCCACCTCCGGCCGGGATGGCAGCCCCAACCTCACCCCCAGTCGGGGTCCCCATCACAGCCACGGTCCCTGCCTCGGAAACCTTCCCGAACTCGGCCCCACCTTTGGATCTACCCTCAGAATCGGCTTTGAAGCCTGCTGTGTCACCGGACAAGGATCTTTCACTGATGCCCACTGTCACCAGTGGATTGGGGGCCACCCAAGAGCCCCTTCCTGCCCTCACTCCAACGGCCACTGATTTCCTGGGGCCCATCCTTGGATCAACCTCAAAGGCAGACTCACCAGCTACTAAGTTGATGGATTCCACTCCCGATTTTATTCCGGCACCCATCCTGGAGACCGACTCCTTCGCCAGCACTTTCGCCTCCGCCTGCGAGAACATACCGGAGGACAGCAAGATCCTGATTCGAGTGATCTACTGGTGAGGGGCGTCTGGCCCCCACCTGCCTTCCTCCCCCTGGGGAAAGGCCAGAGCGGGTGGGCGCTGGGGCTTTGAAGGTAGGGTGAGGCGGGGGGAGCCGCCACTCCCAGGTTGGAAACTCGGCTCCGCCTGTCATTTTCTCTGGGCCTTGGGAACTAACTGTTGGCTTCGAATCTCTGCTCTGAGCTTCATTCATTCACTCTCCTTCATTTACTCATTTTGGAGTATGCCCCCCCTCCCGCAGGCCAGGCCTGTGCTGAGGATGGATGGAGAGCTCCCCCCAAAGCTGTGCCCAGGGACGCGGGCAGGGGCTGGGGGGGATGTCAGGCTGGGTGGTCAGGGATGGCCTGTCTCAGGCGGTGATGAGAAGGGGGGGCCTCTACGTGAAGAGCCGGGTGTTGGGAGGGCGATTGAGGTCGCAAGGGGAGGAGGAGCCACCAGGGCCGAGGCTGGAAGGAGGCTGGCTTCCGTCCTCATCAGTGGGCCTCGAGCTGAGCCTCCCCATCAACGACAGCACAGCAGCAGTGACCTTCCCCGATCCCCACGCCTCTCTCCTGGTTTAGAACCTTCTCTCTCCCAGTCTCACTTTTCCCCCAGTTTCTTTCTTCCCACGTGGTCTCTTCCTCCTCGGTTTCTCTCCCCAACTCACTGTCTCTGTTCCTTTCCCCAAGTTATATGTGTCTCTGTCCCCTTCTCCCCGCTTCCTCACCTCCCCCTCTCTTTCTCTGCCCTTCTCCTCCTTTCTAGCTCTTTCTTTGACTCGATGGAGTAACTCGTTCATTCAACCACTGTTTATTAAGCACCTACCTGTGCCCTGTCCTTGGCACCAGGGACACAGCCGTGCATAAGATGGAGATCTCTGTCCCTTATGACACTCGCCTTCTGGTGTGGAGGGGGTTGGAATGAACAATAAATATGGCACACAGTACAGTATCTAGCATCTTAGAAGGTGATCAGTGCTGGGGCACCTGGGTGGCACAGTTAGGCATCTGACTCTTGATCTCGGCTTGGGTCATGATCTCGGCTTGGGTCATGATCTCGTGGTTCATGGGTTCGAGTCCCACATCAGGCTCTGCAATAATGGTGCGGAGCCTGCTTGGGATTCTGTCTTTCCTTCTCTCTGACCCTCCCTGGCTTGTGTTCTCTCTCTCTCTCCCTTTCAAAATAAATAAGTAAACTTAAAAAAAACCCAAGAAGGTGATCAGTGCCAGTGGCAGAAGGCATGGGGGGAGGGGGTCACAATTTTAGCCGGGGTGGTCAGAAAGGCCTACTTGAGAAGATGAAGTATGAGCAAAGACCTGAAGGAGGGGAGAGAAGGAGCCGTGTAGATAAAAGCATTCTGCAGTGGGAACAGCCAGTGCAAAGGCCCTGTGGTGAGGCATACAGTGTTGGAGGCATGCAGTGTTAGAGAAGAGGAGCTCCGAGGTGGGAGGGTTGGGTGGGCAGGGGGCAGGGCACTGTCTTGGGAGTCGGAGACATCCTAGGCCCAGCCCTACCTAGCTCAGCCAGCCCTCCCTGTTAAGATCACAACCAGTCACCCACACCCTTTTCTGAACCTCAGTTTTCTCATCTGTAAAACGGGGTTGTTGAGATGATTCCATGAGACGCCTCATATAAGGTCGTAAGTTTACGTGGCTCAAAGAAGAAGGCTCAGTGTATGTCAATGAATTTTTTTTTTTTGCAAAAGTGCTTTAGATTCATCTACTCCTCCCTCCCTTTTTTTTTTTTAAATGTTTTATTTATTTCTAGGAGAGAGAGAGAGAGAGAGCGCGCGTGAGCAGGGGAGGGTCAGAGAGAGAGGGAGTCACAGACTGAAACAGGCTCCAGGCTCTGAGCTGGCAGTCAGCAGAGAGCCCGACGCGGGGCTCGAACCCGCGAACCGCGAGATCATGACCTAAGCGAAAGTGGGACGCTTAACCGACTAAGCCACCCAGGCGCCCCACCCCACTCTCCCTTCTTTCCTTCCTTCCTCCTTTGCTGGAGCAAAGTGGGCCAGGGAGTGAATGGAGGCAATGGGGCAGATCCTGTGGGGGCTTGTGGACCATACAGAAGGCTGCTTTTTTGTTTTGTTTTGTTGGGTTTTTTTATTTTGCCTTTTTTTTTTTTGGTGACCTAGCGCTATGGGAGGATTCCAAGCCGTGGAGGGACGGAATTGGAATCTGTGTTCACGGGCCCCCTCTGGGCTTGAGGAGATACTAATGCAGTGTCTTCTCTCCATCTCTCTCTGTCTCCCTTCTCTTTCCCTCGGCGTCCAGCGGCCTCTGAAGCTATAGCCTTCGTGTGAGTAGTTTTGACTTTGGAGGTGGGGGGAGCGCTGGACAGAAATCTGGAGGGAGGTCCTGTTTTCCCTCCTCCCTTCCCCTCCCCACCCCGCCCGCAGACCTGTGATGCCATGATCCCGTCTTCTCCCCGCAGTACATTCTACTGAAAAGGAGTCTGGAGCTGCAGTTTCCAAATTGTCTACGCTTTGTGAGTGTGCCGTTGGCCTGGGGGGAGGGGGTGGAGTTAGGGCCCTGAGACCCCAGGGGCTTGGCGGGGAGCTCTCGCCTTTCCCCCCCCACCCCAATATTCCCTCCCCAGGAGGAGGAAAGATCTGTCCAGGCTACAGGGGAGTTTGAAGTGTTTGTGGATGGCAAACTGGTCCATTCAAAGAAGGTGATTATGAGCAAGGGTCCCAGACAGGGAGGGAGGGTGGTGCTGGGCTCCCGGGGAGGCAGGTGGGGTGGGGGAGGAGGTGGGGAGACATACGTGTCCCTCTTTACCCTCCATTCCCAGAAAGGTGATGGCTTTGTGGATGGGGCCAGGCTGCAGAAAATTGTGACCAGTATCAATGAGGAGATCAGGAAGAGGGAGGTGAGGTGAGGGAGGTGAGGTGGGCGGGCTGGGCGTGGGGCTGAGGGCAGGCAGCTCGCAGGGCACTGTCTCGGAATCAAAGACTAGGCTCCTCGGCCCAGTCCTGCCTAGCTCATCAGCCAGTCCTCCCTGTTAAGGTCAGGACCAGTCACCCACATCCTTCTCAGAACCTCAGTTTTCTCATGTGTAAAAGGGGGTTGTTGAGATGATTGCAGGAGACACCTCCACCAATACTGGATTTTATTATTTACTTATTTTATTTTAATTTTTTTAGAGAGAGTGAGTGTGAGCAGTGGAGAGGGGCAGAGGGAGAGAGAGAGTGAATCTCAAGTAGGCTCCATGCTCAGGACAGAGCCTGCCTGGGTGCTTGGTCCCATGGGATCATGACCTGAGCTGAAGTCAAGAGTCAGCCACTAAACTGACTGAGCCACCCAGGAGCCCCTTAGTTTTCATTTTTGTTCCTTTATTTTATTTACTTACTTCTCTACACCCAGCGTGGGGCTCGAACTCACAACCCTGAGATCCAGGGTCACTTGCCCTTTAGACCGAACCCACCACCCCAGATACTAGAGTTTTAAAACCACTGGGAAGGCACCTTCAGCAACTTCCCCTGCCCTCTGCCCTGTCCCAGGCCGCTACTGATCTGCTTTCTGTCCTAGATTAGTCGGCATTTTCTAGACGTTTACATAAACGGAAGCTGTAATTTTTTTCATGCTTTTTTGATGGAAAATTTTAGACCCATCCACTAGTTGAGAGGTTAGTACAGTGAACTCCATGTGCTGAGAGCGAGGGAGAGGGAGAGAGTGTGAGTGGGGGAGGGGCAGAGAGAGGGGGGGAGACAGAGAATCTGAAGCAGCTCCAGGCTCTGAGCTGTCAGCACAGAGCCCCATGTGCGGCTCGAACCCACGAACCGTGAGATCATGACCTGAGCCGAAGTCGGACGCTTAACTGACTGAGTCACCCAGGCACCCTAATAAAATTTTAGAACAGAAGTACAAGACCGTTCTCACACCCAACAAAAATTTAATTTTAGTGATTTTTTTTAAGTAGGCTCACACCCATGTGGGGCTTGAACTCACGACCCTGAGACCAAGAGTTGCATGCTCTGTCACCTGAGCCAGCAGGCGCCCCCTCCAACAAAAGTTTTTAAATGTCTCAATGGTGGGGTGCCTGGGTGGCTTAGTTGGTTAAGCGTCCGACTTTCGCTTAGGTCATGATCTCGCGGTTCGTGGGTTCGAGCCCTGCGTCGGGCTCTGTGCTGACGGCCAGCTCAGAGCCTGGAGCCTGTTTCAGTCTGTGACTCCCTCTCTCTCTGACCCTCCCCTGCTCATGCTGTCTCTCTCTCTCTCTCCTAGAAATAAATTTAAAAAATATATTAAAAAAAAAAGAAATCTTTAAAAAAAAATAATAAATGTCTCAATGGCATGTGATACCCACTCAAGTGTCTCAAAAATATCTTTTTAGAGGTGGTTTGGAAATTAGGATACTGACAATGTTCACGTTATATTAGCTGTTTTTAAAAAATTATAAACAGGACTTTTGGAATCCCTACTATGTGCCAGGCTCTTAGTAGGGCTGTTTTTGAGCGGCCGTGCTGGGGCTGGGGGCCGGGGAGGCAGCGGAGAGGTCTGTTTCTCTCACCTGCCAATAGGCAGAATAGCATAGTAGTTATACCGGCAGTGTCCCGGGTCACAGAAGCTTAGGTTCAAGTCCTGGATCTACGAGCCACACAAGGCTGAAGCCAGTGATGTTAGATGTTGTGAATTAAGGGCTCGGCAAAACCCTTCTTCAGCAAGGGACAGCAGTTGTTATTGGAGTAAGTCATGAATGTTCTTATTGCAGCAGAGAACCCAGTTCAAACTGGCTGAACAACAAAAATTGGCTCATGAGAAAAGTCTAGGGGCTAATTAGCTTCAGGCATGGCTTGATCCAGGGAGCAAAATGTTGTCTTTGGGAATGTGACTCCCTTACTCTGTGTCCTGCTTTTTTGCTGGGCTAACTTTACTCTCAGAAGGGCTCCTTATCTTGGTGGCGTAAATTCCCATTGGCTTGGATCAGGTCACATGTTTATCCCTGAACCAATCAGTGAGGCCCAAGGGAACACAGTGCTCTCATTGGCCAGTCTTGAGTCCTGGGGCCCTTCTCGGAGCTCGGGATGGAGTTGGTCTCCCTACGCCCATGGGGAGAGATGATGCGGGGAGAGCGCTGGGTGGACAAGAACGACGATCCACTCTATTACAAAGCGGAAGAATGGATAACAGTTAAGTCAGTGCTGTCTGGCTTCAGATCCCTATCTTACTGGCTGTGTGACTTCAGGCAAGTGCCTTCACCTCTCTGCCTCGGTTGCCTCCTCTGTAAAGCAGAAACCGGGATAGCTTTTACCTCCTTGGAGTTCAGTTTATCCAACAAGTATTTGCTGAGCCCTTACCCTGTGTTGGATACTGTTCCAGGTCCCGGGGACGATAGGACCGTGTGAACTCCTGCACATTCTAGTGGTGGGGACGGGCAATGGACAAGACACCTAGGCAAATAGGAGGTGGAAATAAGTCGTGGGAAGAGAATAAGGCAGGAAAGGAGTGGGGGCGGGTAGTGCTGGGAGTGTTTTTGCAGTCCTAACTTGAGTGGTCGGGGAAGACCGTATTGGGAAGATGGTGTGTAAACACTTGAAAGAAGGAAGAGGTTGAGTCATGAGGGTATCTGGGGAAAATATACCCGGCAGGGGGAGCAGCATGTGCAAAGGCCCTGGGGTAGGAATGTGTCTTGCGTGTTTGAGAAATGGCAAGGAGACTTGAGCCGGGAGTTAATGTTAGGATGGTGCCCGACACAGAGTAGACGCTGTATAAATGCCAGTATTTTTATAGTGTTGTCATTGCTGTTGATATTTTACAGTGTTTTCTCTCTCCTCTCCATTTCAGGCGCCTCAGCAGGATGCCGAGAAGGGCTGAAATGTTGCCAAGTCAGGTCCTTTTCTGATGGTGGCTGGGGCAGGGGTGAGGTGGGGAGGCATGAAGAGGGAAATAAACACAGTCTGCCTCTCCGTTCTGGCCTGCTCTCCTCTAACGTTGCCATGCTGTCTCCTGAAGGGAGCAGAGTCGGGGGTGGGGGCCGTGCAGAGTCCGGGAGGGGAAGGAAGGGCAGTTTTGAAGAGAAGCCGAGTCCTGGGTGCCTGGGTGGCTCAGTCGGTTAAGCATCTGATTTCGGCTCAGGTCATGATCCCACGGTCTGTGAGTTCAAGCCCGGCGTCGGGCTCTGCGCTGACAGCTCAGAGCCTGGAGCCTGCTTCCAATTCTTTTGCCCCTCCCCCACTCATACTTGGTCCATCTCTGTCTCTCTCAAAAATAAACATAAAAAAAACCAAAACCACCAATGAAGAGAGCCTAGCCCCGGTCTCCTCTTGCCCCCCTGGGTTGTTCCTGCAGCTCAACTTGTGGTGCTGTTGAGTCTCTTTCTTTTTTAATGTTTATTTTTGAGAGACTGAAAAAGACACAGAGTGCAAATGGGGGAGGAGGGGCAGAGAGAGGGAGACACAGGATTCGAAGCAGGCTCCAGGCTCCTGGCTGTCAGCACAGAGCCCGACGCGGGGCTTGAACTCGCAGACTGTGAGATCATGACCTGAGCCGAAATCAGATGCTTAACCGACTGAGCCCCCCAGGCGCCCCTGAGCTTCGCATCAGGGCTTGGTCTTTCTGGCAACCAGTTTTCATCCTGAAGTTACCTGTGCGGCCACCACGAGTCACCTCATTAGGACAAAAGATGCCCCGATCCCCCTGATCATTCAGGGATGCCACGTGGTGGCAGCTCTGTGCCAGGAACCAGGGACACAGATGAAAATGTCTTATTATCCTGCAAAGACTAGCTCTGCTTTGAGGCCAAAATGACTGTCACCTGGTGTTTGCTCCCATTGGTGCCCCGTGACCCATGCTTTTCTGGAGAAACGGAAGCATGTTTCCCTTTCCAACAAGAGGTATGGGTGACTTGGTGACAGGAGGAAATAAGAACCATTTAGTGATTTTTATTAGTTGGCACAGAACTACCTCCTCCTCTCCTGTTCTGGGTCTTCCTCTCAGTCCCTGAAGAAAACAGAGCGTTAGCCATGAGCCTGGTTCCGCGCAGTTCGGGGCTGGCCACGCCACGCCGTCTTTATCGGATACCCTTCCCTGCTCAGACGTCCACAGATGGGCATTTCCCCAAGTGAGCGGGGGCCGGGCTTCTGACATGAGATCATTTGTTCAGATTTTTTTTCCTCTTAAGTTTATTTCTGTTTAGTAATCTCTATACCCAACATGGGGCTTGAACTCATGACCCTGAGATCAAGAGTCCCAAGCTGTTCTGACTGAGCCAGCCAGGCACCCCATATTTCACACACAAAAAAAGTCTTAATTTGGTTTACATGACAATATGTATTTTTGTATTCTCTCTTTTTAAAAATTTTTAAGTTACGTTTATTTTTGAGAGGCAGAGAGAGACAGAGTGTGAGGGGGCAGGGGCAGAGAGGGAGACACAGAATCCGAAGCAGGCTCCAGGCTCTGAGCTATCAGCGCAGAGCCCGACGCAGGGGTCGAACTAATAACCTATGAGATCATGACCTGAGCCGAAGTCAGACGCTCAACCAACTGAGCCACCCCGGCGTTCCATGTACTTACATATTCTAAGGACGTGTGTTGGCCTAGGAACTCTATAGAGTCTTGTGTCCCCTCCTGAGAAATTCCAGAAGCTTCTATAGTTCACCTCTGTTATAAGACTCCATCACTTATAAAGCTGTAGAAGGAACAGGGCGGCATAAACTTATGAGACACAGAGCATTGAGTATAAGCCTGGGACCTCAGAGAAGAATGTCAAAATCTGACGTTTTGGATCTGGTCCCAAGCAGTCTGGCCCCAGCCTCCCCTGGCCCCCAGCCCCGCTCCCCTGCCCTAACTGAGAGCCTAACCCCGCCGTTAGGTCAGTGCCCTTTGGTGCGATTTGGAGTCTGATGCATCTAGAAAAAACAACTTGCTCTTCTAAGCCTCAGCATTCTTTTCTGGGCAAATTAAGGGACCAAATGCTTGACCAAGCAGTTCGAAGTGGGGGCACCTGAGTGAGCAGAACGCTTACTGTTGGGGCAGCCCCCCCACTTTCTCTGAACCCCAGTTCGCCTTGCCCATGGGGAAGAAACCTGCCACTGCCGCCTCAGGCCAGGTCCTGGGAGAACCCGGGAGAATACGCAGCCTCCGTGGGTGACCGGCTAGGCAGAAACTCCGGGCTCACTTCCTGAACCCAGAGAGCCGGTTTTGACCTTGAGATGCCCCCCCCACACCAGAAAAAGTGAAAGCCACGTTTCTCGATACTACTGTGCAGTCTTACAGGTCACAGGCATAGGTTTATTGCATAACACTCTCCTCCAAGTCCAGCAAGTCCCTTCTGTTGCCACGGAGTATAAAGAAAGGTCAGGAAAGGGGCTTCCAGGAGCTCAGTCGGTTATGCATCTGGGCCTCGGCTCAGGGCATGATCTCAGGTTTGTGAGTTCCAGCCCCGCGTCGGGCTCTGTGCTGACAGCTTGGAGCCTGGAGTCTGTTTCGGATTCTGTGTTTCCCTCTCTCTCTGCCCCTCCCCTGCTCATTCTTGCTCGCTTTCTCTCTCTCTCAAAAATAAACATTAAATTAAAAAAAAAAAGTCAGGGAAAATGCTACATTCTGGCTCACTGTGGACACTTTTGTACTCCACGTACCTCAGAATCTACCGCTCTTACCACCGGGGAAAGCAGGACTTGCCCCTGAGCACCAGCCTGGACAGTCCCAGAGGAAATGCTATCAAGCCTTACCAGGATAATTCCAGTGGATTTTAAAGTGTTCCAGAACTTAGGAAAGCAAACACTACCAAATTATTTACATGGTGTTGTAACATTGAAATCTAAACGTAACAAATAGTGCACAAGCAGACACTTCTGGACTTCTGGAACACTTATGGAAACAGTCTTAAATAAAAGCGGGGGAGGGTCGCCTGACTGGTTCAGTCAGTTAAGCTTCAGACTCTTGGTCTCAGCTCAGGCCTTTTTTCTTTAAGTTTATTTATTTATTTATTATTAAATTTTAAAAAATGTTTATTTTTGAGAGTGAGAGAGACAGAGCACAAGTGGGGGAGGGGCAGAGAGAGAGGGAGACACAGAATGTGAAGCAGGCTCCAGTCTCTGAGCTCTCAACACAGAGCCTGATGCAGGGCTTGAACTCACCAACTGCAAGAGCATGACCTGAGCCGAAGTCTGATGCTCAACCCACTGGGCCACCCAGGCAGCCCTATTTATTTACTTTAAAGGGCAGGGGAGAGGCTGAGGAAGTGGTGGAGGCAGGGAACGAGAGAGAGAAAATCCCAGAGCCCGATGTGGGGCTCAATTCCACAACCCTGGGATCATGACCTGACCTGAAATCAAGAGTTGGACACATAACTGATTGAGCCACCCGGGCGCCCCTCAGCTCAGGTGGGTTCTGTGCTGAGTGTGACGCCTTCTGAAAGAAAAACAAGACCAGAAAAGACAGACATCCAGAAGCACATTAAAAGAATTATACCTCGTTTGTAAATAAGGATCATTTGAGGAATACAAAGGTCACGCATCATCAGTAACTAATTCATCATGGTGCTGACTATAAAAATAATCCTCGGAGAGGGGCGCCAGGAGGGGCTCGCTCAGTCGGTTGGGTGTCCGACTTTGGATGGGGTCATGATCTCAGTTTGGGAGTTCGAGCCCCACATTGGGCTCTGTGCTGGTGGCTCAGGGCCTGGAGCCTGCTTTGGATTCTGTGCCTCCCTCTCTCTGCTTCTCCTCTGCTCACACTCTCTCTCCCAAAAATTAAAAAATATCCTAGGAGGGCACCTGGGTGGCTCAGTGGATTAAGTGTCCGACTTCGATTCAGGTCATGATCTCGCTGCTGTCCGCACAGAGCCCACTCCTGACCCTCCTGCTACTCCCCCGCTCACTCACTCACAGGCTTGCTCTCTCTCAAATAAAAAAAAAAATTAAAAGAAAATGTTTGTCCCTACATGAATGTTCCTAAAGTAGATCTTTGACAGATGTTACTTATTCCCAGCTACTTTATCTTTTATGTTTTTCTCTATGTAAATGAGGATTATTTCTGTTACATTTTTCTAAGAGTTTACCTGTGTGTATGAAAATAACGGACTTCTGGGCACCTGAGTAGCTTAGTCGGTTCAGCACCCAACTCTTGACATCAGCTCAGATTGTGATCCTGGGGTTCAGGGGAGAAATGGACAAAAGATATGAACAGAGAGTTTATGAACAGGGAATAAACGTAACTCTCATAAGATATTTTTTGCTTGTGGGAGAAAAGCAAATTAAAGCTGGTGCATTATCTTTCACCCATTTAGACTGGCAAAATCCAGATATCTGATGGCTTCCAGTGTCCATCAGTCGCTGGCGGGAGTGCGATGCAGGACATCTTTGTGGTATGGATCCAATTTCCACGGAGCACCTTTGCGCAGAATCCGCACTTCTGGAAATTCACACTGGATGTCACACACTAGAAGATGCCCCAAGGAGAAAACGCTCTATTACACCATCCAAGGTTACAATATGTCCCATTGCACAGGTTATCAAAATATGAAAAGTGCATTCAGCATCAAAGCGATACTGTATCTGTGCACCAGTACCAAACGCAAGGTGACCTTTCACATTTTTTTTTGCGCCAACAGAATTACTTTCTAAAATAAATGATGAACTTTTTTTTAATTTTTAATTTTTTTATTATTTATTTCTGAGAGAGAGAGAGAGAGACAGCGTAAGCAGGGGAGGCTCAGAGAGAGAGGGAGACACAGAATCCGAAGCAGGCTCCAGGCTCTGAGCTAGCTGTGAGCATAGAGCCCAATGCGGGGCTCGAACCCACGAACCGTGAGATCATGACCTGAGCCGAAGTAGGACCCTTAACCGACTGAGCCACCCAGGCGCCCCAAATGATGAACTTCTGACATAAAAATATCTAAAGACCAATAGGGAGAACAACTTCAAGGCTCATCAGTCCTTTCCTGGATAAGTAAATTACAACATAACCAACCACAGAATGAAACAGAACGCAGCTCTGAAAAAGAATGAGGCAACGGAGTGGTTTGGAATGATCTTCAAGGTCCATTCCTACTGAAAACGCAGCGTGTAAATCATTAATATGCCCACTTTTGTGAAGAAATGAAAAACACCCAAATTTGTATTTGCTTGTCTGTGCATAAGTCGGCGACAGTAGAGGCACCTTATACACGTGGCTTGTGGAAGGGACTGGATGGAGGGGACAGGGATGGGAGACCTTTCAGTGTTTATTTTATATTTAGGGGTATTTCTGAATAGATTTACAAAAACAAAAAGCTTAAATACATTAAAAAGGAAAGAAAAAAAATCCAGAAACTTCAGATATTCTCGAATACAAGGTTCATCAGGTAATATGTACAAGTTACGTTGTTTGCCGTCTGAAATGCTTCACAGAACACAAAATCCATCTTTGGCGAAAACCTTCCGTCGAATCCGTCGAATCGGCCAATGTCAAGTTCTCGCCATAGGCTTCCGGTCTCTCCACCAGACAACCGCGCCGCGGCTCCCTGTTCCTACCCGTCACGATTTGAGTTTCTTTCATCATCACGGGCTCCGTCCGATACCGGCAACCGTTCCTCCTCGGGTCTCAAAATTTCCTGAAAACGCTCCTTCACTTTTCAGCGAAGCAATTTGGACAGCCATTCCCACAACGCGGGGAGGAGCCTCTGGATCAATCCCAAACTCAACGTCACAGGAGTCACAAGGGCTTTGAACTTCTTTTATGGGGCTTCTTCGTGATAAACGTCCTCCCCCCCCCCACCGGCCATCGCCTTATCTCACACACTACGACTTTCTACAATCGAGGGACGGGATTGAAAGGGGAGGCTCTCCTCTGGTGTGGTTTCATCACCAGACTAATCTCTACTTATATACTTGTCGCAGCCGAGTTCTTCTATCAGGGGATTGATCACCTCAGACGCAGTGAGAGCTACGGTAAATGTCAAAATGTCAAAATCCATCCTCTGCGGGTTCCGCTGGTACTCGGCATCGAACGCCGCTTCGCGGGCTCGGCAGGCCTCCACAAACCTCCTGCGGCGCTCCCCGAGCTCCTGGATGCGGCCCGGAGCGATCGGGTAGTGCTCCAGGTAGTGGCGCAGGAACTGCTGGTAATTGATTCCTAAGACGCTAAGCGGGTGACGGAGGCGGAGGTACGGCAACGCGGCCAGGCCTGGGCCGTTCCCGGGCCGGGATCGGGGTCTGGCCTGTGCACCCTCTTCCTCCGCCGGCTCCGCCAACCCCCGGGCGACCTCCGCGTCGCGGGCCTCCCCGGCCGCCGCTCCCGGATCTTCCCCGGGCTCCGCAGGCCCCGCGGGGGCCGGCTCCCGCCTCCCGCCGCCTACCTCCGCCTGCGGGGCGTCGCCGTGGCCGTTCGCCGCGTCCGTCTGCCGGACAGCGCTGTCGGGGGGCAGCTCGGCCATCTCGGACCGCGGGGGCAGCTCGGCCGCTCGCAGAAAAAAATTGCAATAACGGGACGGCGCGACTACGCAGAAAAATTGCAGTAACGGGACCGCGCGACTACGGGCGCGCGCGCAAGTGCGTGTGCGCGGGCGCTGTGCGCACCGGGGGACGCGGCGCGTGCGATTGTCCTACGGATACACCTAGGAGCGCCGCGCACGCGTCCTTCCCGCCGCCCGGGCCCCGCCTGGCGCCACCTCGCGGCGGGAAGCGTCATCACAGCCGAAACCGCCCGGAGCGTTGTCAGCGAACGTCGAAGCGCGCGGCTCTGTTTTCCGTTGGGTCAGTTTAACGTTCACCCCGGGAAAGTCTTACGAGACTGTTTCTTGTTGGCCTTCCCAAGGTTCCACCCAAGATGCTCCTGTCTACGCTTCCTGTTCTCCCGGGGTTATAATGCCACATCTGCAGTGCGCCCGGCGGTCAGCTGGATCCGCCTCGTGCTTCAACAGGGATTGGCCTGACCAGACCCAGGGACACCCCCTATTCCAGCCTCAGACCACCCTCCAGCCGCCTCTACAGTCTCAACCCCCGGAACCAGCCGGCCAGCCACCCGCTGCCTCTAGGGCCAACCAACGCCGCGTTTTGAACTTGGCGCCTCGTTGCCGACCAACCATGGGCTGTCAGATTCGTCAGAATTATTCCCCCGAGGTGGAGGCCTCCGTCAACTGCCTGGTCAACATGCATCTGCGAGCCTCCAACACCTACCTCTCTCTGGGCTTCCACTTCGACAGCAGCGACGTGGCCCTGCCCGGCTTGGGCCGCTTCTTCCGCGACTTAGCGCGGAAGAAGCACGAGGGTGCCCAGCGGCTCCTGACTTTGCAAAGCCAGCGGAGCGGCAGCGCGCTCTTCCAGGACGTGCAGAAGCCGTCGCACGACGAGTGGGGGAAAGCCCCGGACGCCATGGAGACGGCTATAGTCCTGGAGAAGAACCTGAACGAGGCGATTTTGGATCTGCACGCCCTGGGGTCGGCCCAGGCCGACCCTTATCTCTGTGATTTCCTGGAGAACCACTTCCTGGGCGAGGAGGTGAAAGTCCTCAAGCAGATGGGCGACCACCTGACCAACCTCCGCAGGCTGACCGGCCCCTACGCCGCGCTGGGCGAGTATCTCTTCCAAAGGCTCACCATGAAGCGCGACTAGCGGCCTCTGGAGCCCAGCAACCTCGGAGGGGCCCCTCTGGCATCCCCTTAGTGCCAGGGCTTCCGCGTGCGCTTGTCCGAGCAGCTTTTTTAACCACCCCGGAGCCCTCTCCCAAACTGACCGAATGGAAACAATAAAGTCTTTTGCAATGAAAAATCAATGGTGCCTGTATTATCTACCAAGATAGTCTAGATTCATGGGTTTTTTTTTTGTGTGTGTGTGTGGGGGGGATGTTCTTTATTATCTAACACTTATTCATTTGTCTATTTTCCCCATAACAATCCTCTTTTTTTTTTTTTAAATGTTTAATTTTTGAAGGAGAGAGACACCGAGCATGAGCAGGGGCGGGGCAGAGAGAGAGACACACACACACAGAATCCGAAGCCGGCTCCAGACTCTGAGCTGTCAGCACAGAGCCGGATGCGGGGCTCTCCAACTGCGAGATCATGACCTGAGCTGAGGTCGCAGGCTTAACGGACTGAGCCACCCAGGCAGTGTCTCCCCCCCCCGCCCTGGATAACAATCCTCTTAACTATTAAAGCTTTATAATAATACCCCCTCTTACCTTTAAGACTTCTTTAGCTACTCTTGGACGGTTATTCTAAATCTCATTTGTGTGACAATATGCAGAAAAGTATACAAAATATAACTATACAGCGGAATGATTTATCAGAAAGTGAACATCCATGTAACCCCCACTGGAAACGGATCCCCAGTATTCCTGAACCCTTCTCCCTTCACTATCCTTTCTACCTGGAGGTAACTACTATCCTGGTATTTATCATCATTGTTTTCTTGCTTTGCTTTTTGTTTTACGACCTAGGGCTGCATTCCTGTATTTTAGTTTTGCTTACTTAAAAAATTGTCTTTTAAGTTTATTTTTTGAGAGAGAGACAGAAAACCCCAAGCAGGCTCCCCCCTGCCCCCTCCCACAGCCCCTCCAGAATTCGAGATCACGGCCTGGGCAGATATCAAGAGAGGGTTACTTAACCGACTGAACCACCCAGGCGCGCCAGTTTGCTTGTTTTTTGAAATTTATATACTCTTGTGTCTGGTTTCTTTCACACATTATTTTTATGAGATTCATCCATGTTTTCCATTGTGGTTACTAAATAGTTTATATTTTTAAACATTTTTTAAAATTTTATTTTAAGTAAACTCTTAAGTCCAATGTGGGGCTTGAACTCACCATGTGGAGATCAAGAGTCACATGTTCCATAGACTGGGCCAGCAAGGGCACCCAATAGTTTTATTGACAGCTACAAAGTCATTGCTAGTCTTATGTGTCTCATAGTATTACAACATACTTCTTAAATATTGTTTTTCCAATTACAGTCTCTTTTTTCTAATTAATGGAAAAACTTTAGATAGGGAAATTCTATCTAAAAATTTTTTAATGTTTATTTATTTTTGAGGGAGAGACAGAGGGTAACAGGGGCAGAGAGAGAGGGAGACACAGAATCCCAAGCAGGCTCCAGGCTCAGCTGTCAGCACAGAGCCCAACGCGGGGCTCAAACCCACAAACCGTGAGATCATGACCTGAGCTGAAGTCGGACGCTTAACCGACTGAGCCACCCAGGCACCCCCTGAAGAGACAATTCTAACTCATTCACATTGATCATTCTAGTCTCCACCTCTTATCTATAAACACTCCAACAGTGAGAATCCTGGCTTCTATAATCTACCTTTGTTACTTTGTTCAATTCTAAGATATGTGGATAGTCAGAATTGTTAATATCTTTTTTTTAAGGTTTTATTTACTTCTTTTTTTTTTTTTACAAATAGTTTATTGTCAAATTAGTTTCCACATAACACTCAGTGCTCATCCCCATAAGTGTCCTCCTCT